>NW_022701985.1:0-1189 GCF_011630105.1 Anneissia japonica | reverse complement strand
AACTGTCACAGATATGTGTTTATTCATGTGTTTAAATCTTAAACACTTCTTTTTACAGTGTACTAACCAAATGTAGAATTTCTTTGTAGGCCTTACATATTATAAATCAATTACAAACCACTGCCTAAACTCACGTATTATCGACAATACACCAAATGATTTATCGATCACAAACAAATTATATAGATTACAAAATTAATAATTGAATATACATTGTGATTGATCACATGATTGATCACATGACGAGTATTAATTACTGAGTATGAAAATCATACCGATTACTGGTTTTATAACAATCGATTCCATATAAAGAATCTATTACTTTACAAACAATTACTTTTACACCATTTATCATTTTCACACGTTACTTATTTCACATAAAATATTATTAATTAAGGTCCTATGTTTGTTTTTTTACACAATTTTTTACACAATAACGGCGGTTTTGGTTTATTTTCAATACTGTTTTTTTAATAGTTTGTATTTTTTCAGTGTGGAGAGCCACTTTCACTTTTATTTTTATTATTTTTTTTAACATTTTGGCAATCCAGCCTTGTTAAATTACTACCTGTGTTTTTGTATTGTTTTTTGTATGTTATGTTATGTTATAAGGCAAAATAAATGATATGGTATGATAAGCTCTTCTCCTGCATGTACGAGCTAAAGCAGACATGTAATGTAATGCCTAAGTTATGGCCGAATGCATTCATTAAGATTCATTAAGATTCAATAAATTCAATATGATTCATTAGATTTAAGTTATTTGAACATGTCTCTTTGGAGTTCTTTGTTAGTTTACTTTTTTCTTTATTCCTCTCTGAAATTGTACCTTGATCAATCACTTGAATTTCATTTGTACCCTGTTGTTCAAATGACAATAAAGAATATCGTATCGTATCGTATCGTATATTTATGAGGGGGACTGAGCATTTCTGATGGTTTGAGATCAGAAATTGCAAAGAATATAGCACTCAAGATGCCCGAGGATAACACCTTAATACTTAACGAAAGCTTTCCAAAGCATGTTCAGTTGAGTATTATCTAAAAACACACACACACCACATAACATAACATTATAATTATTTTATATCATAGGAGGTGGCACAGTTTGAACGTTGGGTAAGCTCTTGAGGATATTTCCCGTACGATTAAAATCGTAACGGTACTGGGTTTGGTCTACAGGAGCTCG
>NW_022701984.1:0-901 GCF_011630105.1 Anneissia japonica | reverse complement strand
ACCGATCATCAGGCAATATCAATAAAGATTGGATTACATGAATCCAAACGGGGTCCAGGTTATTGGAAACTAAACAATAGTATTTTTCATGATACAAATTATCAAAACTATATCAAAAAAATTATTTCTACTACAAAAAAGCAAGAGTTTAACCGTAGTCCCGATTTAATTTGGGAGATAATAAAAGTCAAGGTTAAAGATTTTTCAATTCATTACAGTTAAAAAAATAAATAAAGAAAAAAATAAAGAAAAAGAAAAACTACAAAAAAAAATACAACGATTAAATGAAGCAATTGTCAACCAGGGTAGTGATTTTGATAATGAATGCATCCAGGCTGAAATTGAAGAAAAAACAAAAGTTTTAGAAAACATTTATGACAAAGAAGCAAAGGGTACATTCATATGTTCAAGAGTACAATGGATGGAAGAAGGCGAGCGCAGTACTAGTTATTTTTTTATTATAGAGAAAAACAACAGTACAAAAAAACATATAAAAAATATAAAAAAAGCAAACAGTGTTGTCGCAACGAAACCTCTGGAAGTTCTCCACAAGGAAGTAAATTTTTTTAAACAATTAGGAAGTAAATTTTTTTTAAACAATTATATGAAAATAAGGGCATTTCCTCAAATGATATAAACATTTACCTAAATAATTCAAACGTATATTGTTTAACAGAAGAAGAATATAATGTTTTCGAAGGCCTTGGATGTGATGGATGGTAGAATTCTATAAATTATTTTGGAATGATATCAATTACATGGTTTGTAACGCAATCAACGAATGCTATTTAAAAAATGAAATGAGTTACACGCAGAAACGGGGTGTTATAAATTTACTTTACAAAAAAGGTGATAAACAAATGTTAGAAAACTGGCATCCCATCACCCTGTTAAATACAGA
>NW_022701983.1:0-760 GCF_011630105.1 Anneissia japonica | reverse complement strand
AACAGGGGTCTTGGGTCAGGGGGGTGGCGGCAAAGGTAATCATTTTCCCGGTTAGTAATTTATGACTTGATGTGATACCCACCCTCCACACACATAAAAAACAATACGACATAGGACTTATTTTATTATTACACACGTGTGTTTGAAACTAAATATAAGCATTTTCATCGTGGTTTTATTTATTACAATCATAGGCCTATTCTTTCACTATCATTACACATTGAGGCCCTTCTTTTAGATAAAACGATCTATCTTAAATTTTCTTTCTCAAGTTTCGGACTATTATGTTTTTAAATAACTTAGAAGGCAAAGGACGGCAAGCACAAGCCTTAACCCTAACAAATGCGCGCGAAGCGCGCGAAAAATGTTTGTGTTGTTAATTCTAATTTCGTCGCAATTGATCAAAACTCCCTAAATGTGCAATTTTTAGAGGAAATACCTCAACAAGAAATGCTCTTATGTTATATATGGCCACACTCGTTCTTTTAAACTGAATATAAGCATTTTCCTTATGGCTTTATTTATTACAAACATATTCTTTCAACATCATTACACATTGAGGCCCTTCTTTTAGGTAAAACGATCTATCTCAATTTTTCTTTCTTGAGTTTGGGACTATGTGTTATAACTTAGAAGACAAAGGAGAGCAAGCACAAGCTTTAACATTAAAAAATGCGCGCAAAGCGCCCGAAATTTTTTTGTTTTTTTTAATTCTAATTTCGTCGGAATTGATCAAAACTCCCTAAAATGTGCAATTTTT
>NW_022701982.1:0-1204 GCF_011630105.1 Anneissia japonica | reverse complement strand
GGATGATTTTCGCTGCAGATCTGAGGATAGATTTTTTTTGTTACGATTGCTGAAAACACTTGTTGATTACTGGTGTTTATGATCCATCATAAAGAAAACTCGTGGCGAGAAAACAAATACAGAGGTGAAGTCTAAGAACGGTCACTTTGTAAAGAAAACCGAAATAAAACATTGCTTACATAATACATTCATAAATTGTTGTATGAAAAGGCTATCAGGGGAGGCAACGATCGTTTTTTCTTTTTTGTTTTTTTTTCACCGCGAATTATGTCACCATTCGAATTTTTACACGCTCTTTCTCTTTACGGTTTTTATACTTCAAATGTATTATTGTGATGTGTTTGTATTGATATGAATATCTCTGTTTCGTGTATATATGATCTTGCATATATGCAAACATACATACCTATATATATATATATATATATATATATATATTATATCATGATATAATAGAGATAATCTCGAAACCGTCTTGTGGTAATACTATAATTATATAAATTTATAGAACATTGTAGAAGAGGAATCTGCGAGTGTAGAAAAATGTATAACATGACTAATAAGAAGAATAATTAAGATATGATTTAAGATATATGATTTAAGAAGCTACCACTTAGTTGATAGTTGGCGTAATCAAATTTAATCAATGTTAAACTTTAATCTACTTCAACGGAAGTGTTTTATTTAAGACATCGGGATCTAAATTTCAAAAGCAATAGAATTAACTTCCTTCAGGCAAGCATTCAATACCTCTTGTTTGGGAATTCAAAACTATAATTAAAATTTCAACTTTAATAGGAAGTGACGTATGTTCCATTATCCTGTCTATAAATAAACTTACTAATGAGATGTACTATAAATAATGAGGCAAATGAAGAATAAATAATAAAATATAATATAATGCATATATAAATATATACCATTGTGTTTTTCACGTAAAGATAATCCCTTTCTAAGGAAGTATCACATATGTGTGTGTACTAGTTTTGTACCAGTATAATTGCCTCTAATCAGATTAGAATTCCTAACGAAAGCCCCATTTGCCCAACTGGTTATGGCGTCCACGTAACATACAGCAGGAGGCACGGGTACGAATCCCTGTTGGAGGATTATTCGTACACTAGCAATTTCATTCTCTTTAATGTCAGATTCCTCTTCTGTTACGCTTCAATTTACATGTTACATTATATATATTATATATATA
>NW_022701981.1:0-594 GCF_011630105.1 Anneissia japonica | reverse complement strand
CATATATACACATACTTACATATATACTTATATAGGCCTATATATATACATACATATATGCATTACAATATATATACATACTTATATATTATATATATACATACTTATATATATATATACATATACATACTTATATATACGTATATATATTTATATATACATACTTATATATATATACATATATACACATACCTTATATAGGCCTATATATATACTTATATATACACTTATATTCTTATATACTTATATATAATGTACACTTATATATAAGTATATATACACACACATAAACATATATATATATACATACATATGTATATATTTATTATCAGCGGTAATTATCAGCGAATTTCTTGATAGAATACTCAAACCCTTAGTCCAGAATTTACCTTCATACATCAAGGATAGTAAGGAAGCGGTTAAACTATTTAAAGATTTTCAATTTAATACTGACAGTGGCTATATATTTACGATGGACGTTGTTTCACTATATACATCAATTCCCATTCAGGACGGCCTTCTTGCTTTACAATACTTTCTTGAACTGAACCACTCCACTAAGTACACCTCATCTGTTATTTTACGTCTAGCTGA
>NW_022701980.1:0-650 GCF_011630105.1 Anneissia japonica | reverse complement strand
AACTTTGCTGTCGCGCAAGACGGGATCGAGGACGACCTCGAAGAATAAATAATTTTTTTTTTATTATTTCAATGATTTTTGGAGTAAAATAAATAGAAATAAATGTTTCTAAAATATTAAAAGAAGAAAACACTTGTTTACGTTACTTTCTTTATCGTAATAGAATTTATTTTGAGTGGGTGAGTGTGTAAAGTGTGAACGATTGAAAGTGAGCACGACGATGGACATGTTCAAGAAGCTGCCCGTTCTGAAATTGGGTCTTCCCCAAACTGCCGCGGAAGTCAGGTGGTCCGGATTGCTCGTCGTGGACTCGAGGAGCTACGCGGACGACGACGACGATAACAACGACGACGACGGTCGCGGTCCCGGACGAAGAACTCGCAACGGTCGATTGTGGATGGCGAGAATCGAGGACTTTACAGAATTCATGCCGCTGTTTCTGACCCTAGATTCCATGCACGACTGGCGCATATTCTTCGGTCGTGCAAATGCGAACGATTCCCCTCTCACCTTCCAGTGGCATTTCGACGGAAGGCGTTACTGTTCAGACAACCCGTACTTCGAACTTCTGATGCGCATACTGCCAAACGCGTGCGCCATGCACAACGGCAACGACGTAGCGGAGTCCCGGTCGTCGTCGTCGTTGCAGT
>NW_022701979.1:0-588 GCF_011630105.1 Anneissia japonica | reverse complement strand
ATGTTATCGATAATATTACAATCGCTAATATTGAATATCGATGAAAATACTAACACAGTATTTTTTATATCTCCTTCCGACTGGTCACTAGATCAATAAAAGTATTTGAACAGTCACCAACTGAGAACGGCCTCTGTTGATTTTTATTGTGTCTGTGCCAGCGCTGCAGCTTTGGATTTACTACGCAATACGACTACGAGCTAGTACGAACCTGCCACATATATACACATATACGTATATATATATTCATATATATACATATATATATATATATTTATACATATATATTATTTATATATATATATACATATACGTATATATATACATATGTATGTATATATATATATATGTTTATGTGTGTATATATACTTATATATAAGTGTACATTATATATAAGTATATAAGTTTATATGTAAGTATATATATAGGCCTATATAAGTATATATGTAAGTATGTGAATATATATGTATATATATATATAAGTATGTATATATAAATATATATACGTATATATAAGTATGTATATATATAAGTATGTATATATATTATAATGCATATATGTATGTATATATATATAGGCCTATATAA
>NW_022701978.1:0-798 GCF_011630105.1 Anneissia japonica | reverse complement strand
ACCGGTGACGAGAGTGGCGCCGATGTCCATGACTCTGAACGAAGATTTCGTGGCCGCTTTCGATTGGGGAGGTCGGAGAGGCTGCAAGTATGCTCTGATATTATACGGTCACAACTTCAGACGTTAAACTTTCTCCCTCTTTCCTTTTTTTAGGTAGATAGGTCGGTAGATAGATAGATAAATATACACAGTATTTTTTCTTACGTAGATTGAGAATCAATAACAGACAATAAAATTAATACTCTTGGTAACAATAAATTACGTTTTTCGAATCTTTATTTACAATCATATTTAACATCGATTTCAAAGTGTGTGAGTGTGTATGGCTGAATCTTTTAAAATAATAACAACATAGAAATAAATCACGAGAGAACGCTGAAATCGATCCTGTGGAGATTCGATTCCTGGACTTGGACCCATCTGAGCTTCGGCAAGATGACGTCCACGTTGACGTAGCGATATGCGAACTGCGTGCCGGTCTCGGCTAAAGTCAGACGACACTCGACCTGGTATTCGGGTTTGACGTCGACGAATCGAAAAGAGAACGAAGTTGCGTCCTCGACGAGATCGACCTTCTTGCTTCCCAGCGGATCGATGCATCTCTGGTACACGTTGTTTATGGTGCACAGCACGCAATAGGGCCTTCCGTAGTGATTCGACGCTCCGACGCTCGTCAGATCGCCGCCTCCCATCAACACTTTGGCGGCGTCCGCGTTCAGACACTCGGCGAGTTTGAATCCGCCGGAAACGTATCTTGACAGGCAGTCGGGTGACTCGCACCGCCGCACTTCGACGCCG
>NW_022701977.1:0-610 GCF_011630105.1 Anneissia japonica | reverse complement strand
GTTGCCACCCGGTCTTTTGTCACCTAGGCCCGTTGCCACCCAACCTTTTTTGCCAACCGTCGGGAACATTGTATTACACAATGCTACGCCTCAAGAGGGCGTTCGGCCAGATAAATCTGGCAATACGGCTAGAAATACTGTCGTATATAATATATGATATTGCTTATTTAAACACTGTATATGTACCTTTGATGATTTATATTATATTTATTCAACAGTGTTAACAGCTAACTCCCTTCAATATCATATATTATATTCGACATTATTTCTAGCCGTATTGCCAGATTTATCTGACCGAACGCCTTCTTGAGGCGTATCATTGTGTAATACAATGTTCCCGACGGTTATTTGGACCTGTTCAACCATGAAGCCTTCGTGGTCTAGTGGTTATGACGCTCGCCTTGTCAGCGAGAGGTCGCATGTTCGAATCCCGTCGGAGGAATTTTATTACACAATGACTTTTATAGGACTTCATTCGTTGAAATGCTACAGGGTAGCATACGTTATTCCATCATGTCCTTATTTAAACACTGTATATGTACCTTTGATGATTTATATTATATATATATAATTATATATATATATACATACATACACACACACATATATA
>NW_022701976.1:0-549 GCF_011630105.1 Anneissia japonica | reverse complement strand
TAATAAAGAGGGCCTAATTCCTACGTTTGCCATCATTACTATGTTTACCATTTATCACTACAACTTAAATCAATAATAAATTCACCACAAATAGATGAGATAGTTATTATGTCTGATTCTATTTAATTCGTTATTAATAATAAGCCTGTAAAATGAAAAGAGAGAAAGTATTATTGTAGTTTAAAATGCCAACTGTTTATAGTAGGGCCTATCAAATAGGGCCTAGGCTTAAATTAAATGACCAATCAGAACGTGTTATTTTTTTTTTCTTGTATTGCACTTTACGAGAAGTACCAATACTGAGTACGATGGTATGGGTACATAATGAATATGTAACATTAAAAAGTTTTTGTTACCGTCAATGCCACGTTTCCACTCTTTGTATTCGTTATATCACTACGATAGAAATAATCAAATTTCCTCCATTTCTATCATATTTACAGTGGACTAGAATTACTGTAGTTGGTTTTACTAATATGTTTATGGGAAAATTTAGACAACACTGGGTTGAAATTTTACATATTTAGTGTTATTATTACACTTTGTATA
>NW_022701975.1:0-550 GCF_011630105.1 Anneissia japonica | reverse complement strand
TTTTTATGCATATATAAATGTTGACGCACGCGTACGCGCACGTTAAGTCCCGCGAACGGAAAATTCAGGTACCTAACATTCAACCTTGACCTAAAGATTATGCTCACTTAATATGATTCAGAAATGACTAATGGTTAAGATAATATGGGCTCATCAACGTTTTGAGGAAAGAAAGATGTGGGGAGTCAGAAAAAACTATTTTTTTGACCATGATGACGTCATCAAAATCTTGAAAAAAGTCAAATATATGAAAGAGAATTGTCTCAGCTATAACATACTAAAAGTTGGAAGATGATTGATAAAGGATAAGCAAGATACGCTCAAATGCGTATTTTCAAAAATGACGTCATAGCTATAAATCACTTTCTTTGAATTCAGACGCCAATATGATGACGTCACAATGTCCGATCAGCCATTATGATCTATAAAATCATATTTACAACTTATGTGCTTTCAGAATATGTAATAAAAATTGGGGGTCACCCTTCAACCTAAGGAGCTATAACTGATTAAAAATAGGTCTGATTTTAGCATAATTTCACTGTATAGC
>NW_022701974.1:0-513 GCF_011630105.1 Anneissia japonica | reverse complement strand
TATTGTGTCCAACCTGTGCCGGTATTCCATTTTTCTTGACAGTGTAAAAATTATATAATACCTTATACTGCCACATCAGATTTAAAAAAAAAACACTAGTGTAAACATGGGTGTGACACAGGATAACATTGACAACAATAATAATAATACTAATAACACTATCCTCTCGAAAATTTGTAATTTTAAAGTACTCAAAAAAAATCTGGATTTCCTAATTAAACTAAGAGGATTGTTTCCAATAGGGTCTAGAAAACATTTTAAACAATTTTCAAGAAAAAAAAACTGTTTACAACTTACAATGCCCGAAGGAAACTCGGAAACAATGATCACAAGACAATAAAAGGGTGGTAAAAATGGTCAACGGTTAGCTCTTAATAAATATAATCATTGACAACCAGAGAAACATAACGATCTAAATAAAATGCCGCCATTGGTGCGACGTCATTGATGAAAACGCAGTGAAGTTGGTGTGGTAACATTTATTACTTTGTCTTGAATATGAATTAAAATCCT
>NW_022701973.1:0-1086 GCF_011630105.1 Anneissia japonica | reverse complement strand
GCGACTTCCTCGACCGCGATATCGGCCAAGACTCTACACCAAGTCGTGGACGCGTGTTCGAAATCTTGGCAGGAATTCCTGACGACCGTGGTACTCGCGCAGTGGACGAAGGAGACCGGCATACCGTTGAAACCCTAGGTCAAGAGAGGAATTCAAGATCTGGAGACGATGATGCCACTGCTGTCTTGCATGACGTTCGCGTGCGGTAGGCGCCTTCTCGCCGAGATGCTGGACGTTCCAGAGTACGTTTTCTGTCGCGAGAAAGACTTTGTTCAAAATTAGTAAAATAAAATATATTCCAAAAAAAGAAATCACGAAATCTCTCGTATTTTTCTATTGTTTGTATTTGTAAGAGGCCGGTGTAGATTCGACTTTTCTGGAATTTTGAAGAGTCTGGACTTAGAAAAAAAATTTCGACTTTTCTGGACTTAGAAAAAGTTTCGGAAATTACACAATCGTGTACCAGACTTGAAGAAGGACGTCGCCAACACATCGAAGGTGCGAATCGAAGACGTCGTGGACGCGTCCGCGATCCACAGACGGACTTCGAGTGCACGGACGCCTCCTCGGATCTCCTACCGACGTCGAGTAGGTGGACGCGTCCGCGATTCTCAGACGGACTTCGAGTGCACGGACGCCTCCTCGGATCTTCTACCGACGTCGAGTAGGTGGACGCGTCCGCGATCCTCAGACTGACTTCGAGTGCACGGACGCCTCCTCGGATCTCCTACCGACGTCGAGTAGGTAATGCCTCGTTGGGCGTGTATATATCTTCGAAAGTAAAGATGTTTTTTGACTTCGACGATAGCAGACAGGAAGAAGAGATGGATCCGCCTTCGAGCAATTACCTGATAATCGGAAGGGACGAATCCTGTCTCTTATACACATCTAGTCTCAGACGGACGTCGAGTACACGGACGCGTCCGCGATCCTCAGACGGACGTCGAGTACACGGACGCCTCCTCGGATCTCTTACCGACGGCGAATACGCGGACGCGTCCGCGATTTTCAGACGGACGTGGAGTACACGGACGCGTCTCTATCTCAACTTTTTCTGAAAATCTTTTTTTTCTGAAATTGGAAATA
>NW_022701972.1:0-1068 GCF_011630105.1 Anneissia japonica | reverse complement strand
TGGAGTATGTATTATACTTTCGTATTATACTATCTAATCTGAGATTAATCAGAGGACCTCTCGGAACAATTACAGTAGGCACACTTTTAGATTAGTGTTAATCAGCCTCGTAGGCGGTGCATCCATAACAAAGAAAATTAACAATAAGGCCTGAAAAAGTTACAGTAGGTCCAGCGAACAGTGAAATTTAACTGTTCCCTAGTAGGTCTTTCACATAAGTGTACAAAAAATTAAATTACAGTACTGTACTAACAAAAAAAATGAATTCAAAATCAACGAGAACAAAATGTACATTAAAGAAAATCATATCAAACTAAAAAATGTATGAAAATGAGAGGGGAAGCTGATTATTGTTTAAATGAAAGATTAACATGACTGTTTGAAGCTTGTTGAGATCAACAGTATTTAAAGTATTGAGAGTATAAAATAAATGTTTGGAGTGAGACCTGGGAGGTCCCCTTGTACATATTCTGAGCGCTTTTCTTGTAATCGGAACAAGCAATGAATTTTAGACGTTTCAGAACTTGCCCAGAGGCACAATCTAGAAAATTTACCACTGGTTGTTGCCAAGCAATGTTGCAGTCGTTAATATAAGGTAAAATAAGTGTATTATATAGGGTACTGCTGTGGTCTAAGGGTTATGACGCTCTTGACAGCGAGAAGTCGCAGGTTCGAATCCCTTCAGAATCATTTTCAAGTTTCTTTATTCATTATTTAAAGAACAATATTCGTTTAGAGTTATGCTACACGATGTATTATGATGTCCTTTATTCGATCACTGTATTTACCTTTCTTTGATGATTTATATATAATTTCGGTGTTAACGGCTATCTTGATTTATATTATATGCGACTATTTGTTTCCAGCCGTACTTATTGTGTAATAAAGTGTACCTTGAGGTAATTTGAATCTGTTTAACCATGAAGCCTCTGTGGTTATTCGTTAAGAGCTATGCTACACGATGTATTATTATGTCCTTTAAGCTACGTTCACATCAAACCCAGATTCCGGTCCGGAGTCCGGACCGGAATCCGGGCCCGGTTACGATTTCCGGTTGTGCGTTCACAT
>NW_022701971.1:0-2513 GCF_011630105.1 Anneissia japonica | reverse complement strand
GTCATCATAAAAAGTTTTTAAAATTATCCTTTTAGTCATAATTATGCCCGCTTATATATTTCGTGCAAACTAACATTCATAAAAACAATGATTTATTATCTACTGATTAGCTTGTAACATATTCAAAATTCGAACTATGAAAAACAAATAAGATAAACTTAAAACAGTCATTAATTTAGTCTTTTGCATGTGCAGTACTTTTAAAATCAATCGAGAGGTTTTTGCTTTTCACCTCTTTTTGAATTTCACTTTTGTGTAAGTAATATTGAGACTAAATTATTGTGAGTGGAAATAATGCCGTCTAATTTACGATCAAACAGGACTAGGGAGATAGGGAGCACACAAAACATTAGTTAACATTTTGATTTCACAAACATAAAGGTGATTTCTTAATCTATTATTATTAGTGGTGGCTCCAGGAAAGAAAATTAGAAGGGGGACAGGGAGGGACTTGCGCGTTGGGAAAGTTGATCACCTCAGCCCCAACCATGGTGGGGCTGAGGTGATCAACTTTAAAAAATTTAAAAAATTATGATTATGACACCCCTAGTTTTCCAGAAATGGCACTTCAGACCTAAATTCTAATTATAATTTTCCTTTGTTTTTTTCCATTTTTTAAAAATAATTTTGAAAAATTTAGGGTCGGCTTGGCCCCACTTAAACGAATCCGCCACTGATTATTATGATTTCATTGCGAGATTTCGTCAACGTAACACTGGAGTTTGTAAACTTTTGGTAGGCCTATCACTTAATCGGAATGGATAGACATATCCATGTCAAAGGCTGTATAATTATTGTTTATATATGGCTATATGAAATTCAATTGACGACCTATGATTTTTTGAAATTAGGAAAAACAGTAATCCTATGTATGAAGGTAATATTAAACACTAGTATATACGTACGTGTCATAATAATATACAAAAGGAATAAATCGTTTATAGTAGAAATTGTGCACTTTTGAGTTTGTAAAAATATTGGCCTAATAAGTATACATGCTTCCAATTTTAACAACATTCAGTACATTGTTTTTACAATAAATTTAGCCTCTGATAACCGTTGCACCCACAAAACCGATCTAGTAGTTTCTGAGATGGTTACGAAATGTATAAACAATTGCATTTTTACTCGGTTTTAGTCCGGAAAATACGTACCGCACTTTAGGAAAGTGAACAGACAAAATTCATGAGTCATGCGTAATTGTTATTCTTTCCATTCGCTTTTAAAAGTGGGGTTTTAATTATAGAAGATTGGTGGAAAGTGGGGGGACAATCGATATGATGTCCCCCCCTACTTTGAAAAGTGGGGGGACGCATCCCCCTGTCCCCCACCGATCGACGCCCATGGTTCTATAATCAGATGCGACTTGAAGAGTAGTGTCATTTCCTATTGTAAGAAAAAATCCTGTATTTTATTGAAGATCAAACCAAACCACTGTAACCACGAAGTCATATCAGTATTGCAATGCAAACCTTAGATGTTTCATGGATCGTTTGTGACTGTCAATCTCTTTCACCATTCTAGTTTCTTCCCTTAGGTTAAAGTGGGTGTGTTCGAGTTGATATTCCAACCTCTTAATCATGGATTCAAGTTTATCAACAGATTTCGCTGGTAGCCTTGCCTGCTTTTTGGATAACACATCTTTCTATAAAGAAAACAAAAACATTGAGGAAATATTGTATTGCCAATTAGATGATAATACACAGGTATACTTGTGGGTATCCAGGTTTTCACAAGCAGATGCTGTCTTTCTCCACCATTATTTGAGTTTTAATTTTGATTGTATACTTTTCAATACACAATACACAAAATTTATTGCAATCATTCCTATCAATAGATTCGAAATTTAACAATAATTATAGTATTACCATCTTTGAAATTTTCCATGCCTTGGTTTGTACCAAAATGTAAATGAAACAAACTAATAAAATTAAAAAATTAAATACAGTATCTGTTTTAAACATTTTATTACTAACATGTGGATAGACTGGATTCCAGTCCCTAAATTTTGTCTTAATCAGAGAAAACATGTAAAAATAAATCGATTTTGGCAATAATGGCGTTCCATATTACTTATTTGCATTGCGTTCCATACTACATTTTTTCTTTCCAAAATTTAACAACATACAAGTTATTCTCAACATAAACAGACGCTGGTGGCACTCTCCGAAATTATTTAATACTAGCAGAAATCAATAAATTAGACTTGTTGCAAGTCTAACTAACATTTGGAAAACAAAACAGTATTTATACTTTTAATTAGATGTTAGTACAAGTTTACTTGGGTATCTAAGTCTCCACAACCAGATGTCATCTTTTGTGGTTTTTCTCTTTTTGAAAGTGTTAAAATGTAAAGAAATTAATTAATAAGATATTCTAGCACTGTACTAATGTTTAAATGAAATAAAATAACATACCTTTATACTAATAGTATTACTTATAACTTTAAGCTCCTCTTCAATCTTCTTCCTCTCTTTAATTTTATTTTCTTTGTCTTCTCGTAACGTCTTCAG
>NW_022701970.1:0-622 GCF_011630105.1 Anneissia japonica | reverse complement strand
AGGCAGCATATATTATATTATGCAGGGTATAAAGCATTAACTATATATTTTTGTACTGTTTTATGTTAAAATAATGTGTAGCTCTAATATAATGAATCGAGTTGAAGAGCTTGGTGGTTAGGATGCTTGCCTTCCAATCCCAGGGTCATGGGTTTAATTCCTGTCAGTTGCAGGACTTTTTCTCACGACCAAAACAACTCCACTCCCTAAGCCTCATACTGAGATTTAGTTTGTATAAAGCATCATGTGTGTATGTTTGTCTTGTGTGTCGTTTGTGTTTTATGTGTACTGGACCCTCTGGGAGAACACTAATTGGTTACTGAAGAAGAAACCCAGTATAAATAACAAATAAATAAAAATAAAAATAATTCCTTTTTTTAGAAGGCGAGATCGCAACCCATAAATTGTATTAAGAAAAGTAATTGTATTGTTGATATATTATTTTTATCACTATGAACATAGTGCCGTATGAGAGTGCAATTTGCGAACACCTTCAGGTCCATCATTTTTCAAAAATGATATATACCATGATATAATAGAACTCCAAACCGATTTATTTATGCAAATAAATTGTGAACGTTGAAGAAGAGTAATCTGCGAGTGTGAAAAATAAGTTCACTCA
>NW_022701969.1:0-1642 GCF_011630105.1 Anneissia japonica | reverse complement strand
TGGGAGCCCCCAAACAATTTTGACAGTTTAGGAGTATCAAAAGCTTAATTAATCGATTTTAGAGTCTACTAATATGTAGAAAATACATATAATTTTTTTTTGTAACAGGCGAATTGTGGTTTTCCTCCCTGACGGGGCCTGAGCTTTTTTTTTGCTTTTTTTTTCTGCAAACCTATTCGACCCAATGCAAAAGTTTGGTGACCCACATTTGGGTCGCGAGAGGAAGCGTGGATTTACAGTTCATTGTAATTAAAATGTCTATGGGTTGTAATAAACCTAAATAATGCCTACTTTATTGCTTGACATACGAATTAGTAATTTGTGAAACAAATGATTGGCCTATGTCAAACGTTATATTGAAGTCATGGGGGTAGATCATGGAGGTGGAAACAAGGGGAATTACTCCCCACATAATCATTGAGGGACTTTCCGGTCTATAAGAAAATGTATGATTAAGGCACTGGGTTCCCCTTGGATCCGCACTGCCTGGGATCCTCTAACACTCATTTGAAAACAAATGCAGTAGTGCTAATTACGGCACGCGATAACCGAAAGCGGTGGTTGAATGAAAGTTAGAAAACTCCGATTTCGGGAGTTTTAGCGTACGGTATAGTACGCAAAACCTCCGAAGAGGGTTGAGTAGCTTTAAAACTCCCGGATTTTTCGCGTATAACTCCAAAATCTGAGGGTTGAGTAAAAGTTTTGCTCTCTCTACAAAAGGATTGTTATTAATTTAACTACGCAAAAGCTCCGTAATCGGTTGATTAAAAGTTTGAAAACTCCGAAACGGAGTTTTCAAGTAGGCCTAGTAGGCTACGTAAAACCTCCGAAATTAGAATTTTGGTGGCGGGCGCCGACACCAAAAAAATGGAGTAGCCTAACTACATAGGCTGCCATGAAGCCTATTCAGGGGTGGCGCCAAGATTTTCCCATTTGGACGCCGGGGGTGGGGGTTCCGAGGTCCCCGACGGGAGGGAAGATGCCCCGATTAGGGGGAAGATTTACCGTACCCGACGATTGCAAAGTGGGTGTGGTCGAGCTTCACTTAAAATGTACGGAAAGTGGTCCCAGGAGGCGAATCCCCCGAAAAATTTGACAATTTATGTAGACAATAAATAGGCGTAGGCCTATGATTTTTTTTTTCTCCCCGACGAATTGTGGTTTTTCTCCCCTGGCCCCCACTGGCACGTACCCTGGTAAGGCCTATGATTGCTCAGGGCTTCCGTGAAAATTTTCAGGGGCCCTTGTCGGGGCCTTTGTTGTACGAAGTCGGTGCTTGGAGTAGGATAATTGAAAAAAATATTCATTGCCATTCCAAATCTCATACATCTCAGGGGGATAGGCTCGAGCTTTCCCCTCAGTGACAAAGATAAGGCTTATTACAGAATCAAGCCTGTAACCGGGGGGGGGGGGTTCGGACGAACCCCGCCGTTTGCTAACTGGCTCCGCTTGGTTGGCAAAAAAAAAAAAAAATCTAACCCCCCTTTTTCCAAATTTGACCCCCCCCCCCCCGCCCAAAAAAAAATCCTAGTTGCGTGCCTGAGATTTGGTGGTATTACAGGAGCTCGGATGCCCCCCCCCTGAGCCCGGTTTTCAGTTTAAAAATAACTCGGTTTTCGATAGGCCTAGTACTATTTCTCGG
>NW_022701968.1:4327-6337 GCF_011630105.1 Anneissia japonica | reverse complement strand
GCTTATTCTTGGTCGATTTTCTTCCAACTTTGAGTATGTTATAGCTAAGTCAATTCTCTTACATACACGTACACTTTTTTGACATTTCGATGACGTCTTCATGGTCAAAATATAGGGTTTTGCTTACCCCCTTATCTTTCTTTCGTCAAACCATTGATGACCCCATAATCACCTTAGTCATTCGTGATTTCTGAATCACATTTAGTGGGCATAAACTTCAGGTTATGGTTAAATGTTATGTACATTATATTTTTGTGTGCGCGTAATAACGCGAGTGTTCACGTGCGTCAAATTGAAAATATGCTTTATATCAGGTCTTTTTTTAATCAGTTATAGCTCCTTAAGATGAAAGGTGACACCCAATTTTTATTACATATTCTGAAAGCACATGAGTTGTAGATATGATTTTATATATCATAATAGCTGATCGGACATTGTGACGTCATCATATTGCCATCTGAATTAAAAAACAAGAAAAAATTATATTTCTTTTCTTTAAACGTTGATGACGTCAAATCATCTTAACCATTCGTCATTTCTGAATAATATTAAATGGGCTTATACTTCAGATCAAGGTTGAATGTTAGATATCTTACTTTTTTTTTGCGAGTCTTAACGTGCACGTACGCGTGCGTCAAATATTACATATGCTAATAATTATGCCTATTTATAATCAAATATAGCTCCTTAGAATGAAAGGTGACCCCCAAATTTTATTACATATTCTAAAAGCACATGAGTTGTAGATATGATTTTATATATCATAATAACTGATCGGACATTGTGACGTCACCATATGGGCATCCTGAAGTAAAAAAAATTGAAATTTTATTCGATAAATTCTATGAATGATTATTACTCCTTCACCAATAGGCGTTTGTCAATGAAAGTTGATACATATATATCTTATAGCAAAAGACAACAGTGTCATTAAGATGCGCACGTGCGTCATGTCGTGCGCGTACGCTTGAGTAAATCTTTTAAAATGCTCAAAATTCTTTTTTAACAAGCTAAATTATTGTTTTATTCCATTATCAGCATTTAATTATTGTTCAATCCGCCGCGCGCACAGTTCCTCGTGGGTCAAAGTGCGGCGGATCACCTAACTCGTCCCCAGTGACGAGTTCAAATCTAGTCTTTTTTTTATTCTTTCTTTCTCCCCTTTTTTGTTCGCACGATATCTCAAAAACAGCCACGAGTTACGCAAATATCGCTGTCAGCGAACATTTGTCTTGGTCTGGAATAGTCATGGTAAGCTTTTCAACGCGCTCAGTCATGTGTAACGTCATCTACGCGCAATTTTGCCTTTTTACATTATCGATAATATCCCACCTGTGAGTATGTTATAGCTAAATCAATTCTCTTTCGGACGTGTCCCTTTATTTTTTATTTTGATGACGTCATCATGGTCAAAAAAATGCTTTTTTGGAGCCTTCTCATCTTTCTTTCTTAAAAGATGTAAACACATTGAAAATAGAGGGCGGCACACTGTATTTCGACACTATCAGACCGATAGATACTGTAAAGGCAAAATTCGTGTGGCATTACCAACCAACAGGGGGTTTTAAATTAAACTTGACAAGTTTAAATTCATGTGCCATTACCGTCGTCAGGCACGTCGTATAAGGTATTCGTAAAGCACGTTTCAGGTCATTTTGAATATTCCAAAACTTTCCAAAATTTACGCGCCGTACGCTCATTTCCACGCCCACAGAACGTACTGAAAATGGAAATTACGTTTCGGTTACATGTGTAAGGTTTGTGACACTGTATTAATACTACCGTGCGCACTGACGTTAAGACGTTTGTGTACACAATCGTAAGTCCTTAAAATGCTCAAAATCACTCTTTTTCTTTAAAATTCCTTTTAAAATGCTCAAAATTACTCTTTAAATAGAGCATGTTTTAGCATATAATACTTTTCAATCAGAACCGTGCATGCTTCGTGAGGGTCAAAGTACGGCGGATCACCTAACTCGTCCTCAGTGACGAGTTCAAATCTAGTTAAAA
>NW_022701968.1:951-3916 GCF_011630105.1 Anneissia japonica | reverse complement strand
TTCACAAACTTCCATTCTTTTCGGTCATCGTTTGGCCAAAAGCAATACCGTACGTGCGCATCAAACATAGGTATCTTTACGCGTATTTGTGCCTCTATACAGTGAAATTATGCTAAAATCAGACCTATTTTTAATCAGTTATAGCTCCTTGGGTTGAAAGGTCACCCCCAATTTTTATTACATATTCTGAAAGCGCATGAATTGTAGATACGATTTTTGACTTCATAATGGCTGATCGGACATTTTGACGTCATCATATTGGCATCTGAATTCAAAGAAAGTGATTTATAGCTATGACGTTATTTTGGAAAAAACGCATTTGAGCGTATCTCGCTTATCCTTGGTCGATCGTCTTCCAACTTTGAGTATGTTATAGCTGAGACAATTTTCTTTCATTTATTTGACATTTTTTTACATTTTGATGACGTCATCATGGTCAAAAAATTGTTTTTTCTGACCCCCTCATTTCTCTCTCTTCAAAACGTTGATGAGCCCATATCATCTTAACCATTCGTCATTTCTGAATCATATTAGGTGAGCATAATCTTCAGGTCAAGGTTGAATGTCAGGTACCTTAATTTTCCGTTCGCGCGACTTAACGTGTGCGTACGCGTGCGTCAACGTTTATATATGCATAAAACCATAAATATTTTAAATCAGTTATAGCTCCATTGGATGAAAGGTGACCCCCAATTTTTATTACATATTCTGAAAGCACATGAGTTGTAGATACGATTTTATAGATCATATTGGCTGATCGGACATTGCGACATCATCATATTGCCATTTGAATTAAGAAATAATTGAATTTATATTTATGGCGTTATTACTTTTTATACTCGTTTGAACATACTCGCTTATCTTGATTGATTGTCTCCCACATGTGCGTATGTTATAGCTAAATCAATTCTCTTGAAGACGTGTCCCTTTATTTTTCATTTCGATGACGTTATCATGTTCAAAAAGAATGCTTTTTTGAGCCTACTCATCTTTCTTTCTCAAAAGATGTAAACAGATTGAAAATATAGGGCGGCAGACAGTATTTCGACACTATCAGACCGATAGTTCGTATACTGTAAAGGCAAAATTCCTGTGGCATTACCAACCAACAGGGGGTTTTAAATTAAACTTGACAAGGTTTAAATTCATGTGGCATTACCGTCGTCAGGCACGTCGTATAAGGTATTCGTACTTGTGCGTTAAAATTTTAAAATTGTTAATATCACTTTTCAGATAATTTAAAGCACGTTTCAGGTAATTTTGAATATTCCAAAACTTTCCAAAATTGACGAGCCGTACGCTCATTTCCACGCCAACAGCACGTACTGAAGCTGGAAATTACGTTTCGGTTACATGTGTTGGGTTTCTGACACTGTATTATTACTTCCGTGCACACGGATGTTAAGACGTATATTTTTACATTCGTAAGTCCTTAAAATGCTCAAAATTACTCTTTTCCTTTAAAATTCCTTTTAAAATGCTCAAAATTACTCTTTAAATAGAGCATGTTTTAGCATATAATACTTTTCAATCAGAACTGTGCGTGCTTCGTGAGGGTCAAAGTACGGCGGATCACCTAACTCGTCCTCAGTGACGAGTTCAAATCTAGTCTTATTCTTCTTTCTTTCTCCCCTTTTCTGTTCGCACGATATCTCAAAAACTGCACCAAAGTTACTCACAATCGTTGTCAACGAACATTTGGCTTGGTCTGGAATAGACATGGTAAGCTTTTCAACGCGCTCAGTCATGCGTGACGTCATCTACGCGCAATTTTGCGTTTTTACATTATCGATCATATCATCCTAACCAATTGCCATTTCGAAATCGTATTAAGTGAGCATTAACTTCGGGTTAATGTTGAATGTACTGTACCCTAATTGTACGCGTGCGCTTCATAATGCGCGCGCACACGTGCGTTAAAATTTCAAAATGCTCAAAAATCACTTTTTGACTAAATTAGAGCACGTTTCAGGCCATTTTGAGCATTTCAATTTTTTTTTAAATTTACCACTACGCGCGCGAATTTTTACGCGCATAGCTCGTACGGAAGCTAGATACTATGTTTTTTCACATAGTTTGGGTTCCTGACAATGTTTTCACAAACTTCCATTCTTTTTGGTCATCTTTTGGCAAATAGCAATACCGTACGTGCGCATCAAACATAGGTATCTTTGCGCGTATTTGTGCCCCTATACAGTAAAATTATGCTAAAATCAGACCTATATTTAATCAGTTATAGCTCCTTAGGTTGAAAGGTGACCCCCAATTTTTATTGCATATTCTGAAAGCACATAAGTTGTAAATATGATTTTAGAGATCATAATGGCTGATCGGACATTGTGACGTCATCATATTGGTATCTGAATTCAAAGAAAGTGACTTATAGCTATGACGTCATTTTTGAAAATACGCATTTGAGCGTATCTCGCTTATCCTTGATCGATCGTCTTCCAACTTTTTCGTTTGCGCTTTTTAGCATGCACGTACGCGTGCGTCAACATTTACATATGCATAAAACCATGAATATTTTTAATCAGTTATAGCTCCTTAGGATGAAAGGTGATCCCCAATTTTTATTACATAATCTGAAAGCACATGAGTTGTAGATACGATTTTTTACTTCATAATGGCTGATCGGACATTGTGACGTCATCATATTGCCATTTGAATTAAAAAACTGAATTTTTATTTATGATGCCATTATGTTTATACTCGTTTGAACGTATCTCGCTTATTCTTGATTGATTGTCTCCCACCTGTGACTATGTTATGGCTATATCAATTCTCTTTAAGACTTGTTCTTTGTTTTCATTTTGATCACGTTAACATGGTCAAATAGAATGAATTTTTAGAGCCCTTTTATCTCTTATTCTTAAAAGATGTACACAAATAGAACAGAGTGAGGGCGGCAGACTGTATTTCGACGCTATCAGACAAATATATATAGGTTATTCGAAGGGAAAGT
>NW_022701968.1:0-896 GCF_011630105.1 Anneissia japonica | reverse complement strand
TTACTGTACACGCACACATAGTGACGTGCGTGTCTGTTAAAATTTGAAAATTCTCCATATTACTATTCAGATAGTTTAAAGAACGTTTCGGGTCATTTTCGGCATTTTAAAACTTTCCATAAATTTCCCGCCGTACCTTCATTTCCACGCACACAGCACATACTAAAGCTGGAAATTACGCGTTGTTACATGCTTTGTGTTTCTGAGAGAGTCAGGAGTCACTTTTTGTGACATTACCGTACTCACGGGCGTCAAGACGTGCTTGTACGCATGCGTAAGTCTTTTAAAATGCTCAAAATTATTCTTTTTTTAAAAACTAATTACAGCATATGTTAGCATATTATGAAACTTTTCAATCAGCACCGCGCGCGCTTCCTGAGGGTCAAACTACGGCGGATCACCGAATTCGTCCTCAGTGACGAGTTCAAATCTAGTATTCTTCTTTCTTTCTCCCCTTTTCTGTTCGCACGATATCTCAAAATTGCCACGAGTTACGCACACGGTCGCTACATCGATCATTTTGCCTTCGCCTGGAATAGTCATGGTAAGGTTTTCAACGCGCTAAGACATGCGTGACGTCATCTACGTGCAATTTTGCGTTTTTACATTATCGATCATATCAGCCTAACCAATTGCCATTTCGAAATCGTATAAAGTGAGCATTAACTTCGGGTTAACGTTGAATGTACTGTACCATAATTGTACGCGTGCGCTTTATTACGCACGCGTACGCATGCGTCAACATTTTAAAATGCTCAAAATCACTTTTTGACTAAATTAGAGCACGTTTCAGGCCATTTTGAGCATTTCAAATTTTTTTTAAATTTTCCTCTACGCGCGCGCATTTTTGCTAGCGCAGCACGTACGGAAGCTAGACACTATGTTTTTTTCACATA
>NW_022701967.1:0-983 GCF_011630105.1 Anneissia japonica | reverse complement strand
AGCTTTTGAAGACAAAACTGTCATTCAGAATTTCGCGCGCCCCTGATTTTTATCGTTTTATCGCGAAAATCGTGAAAATTAGGGGCGCACGAAATTTAAGGGCTTTACAGTATATTATAATATACAAGCCACGTAGCTATTTAAAAACACGTACCCTTTAAAGAGGTTCATTCTGTTCTTCAGAAAAGACTTTGCTTTATTGATGTTTTTCTTAGCTGCTTTGTATGATGACAACTGGCTACAGTTACATATTGCTGGTTTCCGACAAGTTAATGTTGTTTTACCAAGCGCTTCTACATTACGATACAAACACAACTTACCAGAATTGGCATTGTTAGTGTTTTGTCTATCAACATAACATAGAGTTTCCTCTTGGAGTTTTTGTTGACATTTGTAAATCCCTATCCAGAATAGTCTCCTTTGCACTTTCCACATTATCTCCCTGATCCATTCGACTGCTTCAGAAGAGTGGACCCTTAAGATAGTGATGTTTGTAGGACCCGACCATGCGGCCGCAAAATAAAAAGAGTAGGAACCATTTAAATGGTCAATTACCTTTCCGGCCGTGCTGAAATTCTCTTTTCCAACGCGTATACTGTTGGAAATCGCAAAAAAGAAATCTCCTCCGTTCGTTGGCTTTACAGTTGTACCGTTCAAAACGTAAGAATCAAGCCTCACGGATATATCTCTTCCATATTTTAACGATTGATTAATATAAGAAACAAAAAATACTTCGCTCTCCTCTTTTTGTATATTTAAGATTCCTTCTCTCCTTGTATTAAATTCATAGCAATGTAGTCGTACTCTTAAATTTTCGTTGTAACCTTGATTTGTCCATTCAGTACAATTGTCTGTATATGCATGTGAAGGCTTATATTTACTGTTGCTTAAAATGCTTGGTCTTGATATATTCGTTGTCTCCCTGGAATAATAGCTGAAGTTCATTGTGAAGGCTATTAAAAAATAACATTTCTTGAAGGTGG
>NW_022701966.1:0-1098 GCF_011630105.1 Anneissia japonica | reverse complement strand
GAATCAACCAGTCTTCACACTTTTCTTCGTTTTAACATAACAAATGTAATGAGCTGCTCCGCGTATTTGCATTAAAATCGATGGAACATTCGCCCTCCTGCGGTTGCAGTAAAATTTGAACATTTTACTAAGTGGAGAAATAAAGGAAACAAGCGAACAAGAGCAGCGCCTTTATTATTTTTCTATAGCGCCGCCGCGCGGTTGCAGTAAAATTGCTCTCCGTGTACCCACAATGCCTTTTGAACGGATGTTCCACTATATTGGGAAGCTGCTCTATCTTCTGCTATTTATTATCTTTGATAATATTGACTATCACCAATTTCAAGGTCAACATAAGTCTTCTTTTCTAATAATAATAATAATAATAATAATAATAATAATAATAATAATAATAATAATAATAATAATAGTATAGAAAACAACAACTATACATTCATATGCATATGTCTATTAATTGAGACATACCTCTCTATGCATTCCTGTACGTTTGGTAACTGCAGCAACCTGTTCTTGGCGTCGACGCCGAGGTAAAGTTGCGCGTAAACCAGCGGATCTACGCATCTGTCGGCGATGTAATCTCGATTGCATCTGTTGTTGTTCCTTTCCATTTCACATTGTCCTTTAAATACCATTCTCTAAAATATATAAATAAAATAATGTAATAATTCAAAGGCATAATATGACATTAGTGTTCAGATTGTGAACAGTTACCCTTGGCCTTTGTTCTTCGAATTACTAGGTGTGAGAGCTGCAACCGTTTTATGATTGGTCTACAAAATTTACATGCCCACCTGCGTTCGTTCTTCGTCGTTGTCCGTTCGTTCGTTCTATTCTTTCTGCCTTTCGTGGGGGTCCGACCCACCTATATTTGTCATTCGTTTTTTCATAGTTTTCAGTTTACATTACATTTTAATATAGAAAAGATCACCTCGAATGAAGCGTGGGCCTCAATCCTACTTTCTTGAAACACCCCAACGCAACGTAGTTTCATCGCCGCGAGTTAAAGCCGCGTATTCATCTTGAAATGAACTGAGGACAAGATTAATTATTGTACATCAAACTATTGACAAAAACACACTGTATGAAGATACAACACAG
>NW_022701965.1:0-563 GCF_011630105.1 Anneissia japonica | reverse complement strand
TCAATGTCTAACTATTATGGACCTATAGTTCGTATTATTGCTTCAAATTTGTATCATTCAATCGCGAACCCTGTTGCCGATGATGGTGAAGAAGGATTTATGTCAGTTATTATAAGTCTAACCTTTTTTTACAGCAGAGCCTTTGAATAATATCGCTTACTGGAGTTTTATTCAAAAAAACTAACGTCATTCTTCATAATGTGCAAGTCTATATTATGATATGATAAAATAACATAAATCATAGTCTATAAATTTTCTACGTTTATATATTTCAGCAACAAACACCAACGGACCAATGAGTGATAGAACGACCAGCATGGAAACCACTCATGGTAATGTACCCTGATGTCAAATTATTATTAACCTATAAATGTGGAAGTTTTTCTTGCAATAAGATCGAACTAACAAATCGTATTCAAAGAACTTTCCACGATTATATTTTAGTAACAAATTCCAACGGACCATCGAGTGATAGAACGACCAACATGGAAACCACTCATGGTAATGTACCTTTATGCCAAAATAACATGGGCTTATAATTCGTATTATAGTTCCAGATAGTG
>NW_022701964.1:280747-283228 GCF_011630105.1 Anneissia japonica | reverse complement strand
TACAACACGAATACAGTAATGTAATGAAACTGAAACTACAATAAATTTGCTCCAGAATTTATTTGTCACATTTTTATTTAAAACATTGTTTTTAGCTATTCACTGTATCTGTCTATATAAGCCTTATTTTGTACACAAAATTCCCGCGATACTTGTTGTGAGGTCGATCGCAAACCTGTGTTGAGTCAAAGAGTATATAAGAAGAGAGTCCACTGCTATCAATCCACGTGGGTCAGCGTGATGCCCGATCCGCTGTATAGGGAAAACTCCCCTAGCGTCTGTTGTTGATGCATGAGTTGCGCTGAGTGATGGCAGCATATAAATACAGTAATTTAAGACCTACCTCTATTTGAAAAAGAGTTCATAAAGTCAAATTATTATATCCGTTTTTCAACGAAATATAAAGGCAAGACTTTATAAGAATAACATTATTGGAAAATATGCTATGTAGGCCTTATTGTGGGTTTTTAGAAAGTTTGCTTTAAATCACAACAGTGTTTCGAATGTTGATAAATAATAAATGAAAATAAATAGCCTGCTGGGAGTTTATAAGAAAAATATATTTAATAGGCCTCACTATACTAGAACTATTCATTATAAACAATCATCCATCCATGCATTGGTATTCGATATTATATGTAATTCTTATTAAATGAGAATATATAGTAATGATGTGTTTGTTTTGACTATGACTATGTTCTCCAGGCGGGTCTGGTATGTAAATATAACGTTTTCTCTTCAGTCAAACAAATTAGTGCATACAACAGTAGTAAAAAAATAGTCGGAAACACCAAAGTAACTTTCAAATTGTACTTTATTTAGTATTTTCCACACGAACTTCAAATACTTTCACAAGCAAATGAGAGTTAGCAAATGAACATAGTAATCCTTAATATTAATCCTTCATTAACAATAAAAGCTTGTTCAATCTTCTAATTATATAGCAGGAGTTAGTTTCGACGTAGGCAAACCTTGCTAAAAGGGTATAGGATGGCCTACCGTACATTCTCATCAAAAGTCTTTTCCTATGAATGGAATGACCTGTTCAAAGCAGGGGCGGCTCTATGATGTAATTTATGGGGGGTGGGGGTTAAGATGTCCGACTGTGGGGGGAGCTAAGTATTTATGGGGGACAAGTATTTAGGAGTCACTATAGCGAGTAGCGTTATCTGAGGCCCTACGGTACTGGGATGGGAACTAGGCCTATTATTTTTTTGTCCGACTACCCGACAAGCTTTGGCCGATGGCTTGACCAGACCGATGGAGGACATTAAGCATCCCCTTACCCATCCCCCATCCCCACTGGCGCCGCCCCTGGTTCAAAGCACGAACTCCTGTAGACCAAACCCAGTACCCGGACGATTTAATCGTGCAGGAAATCCTCACGCAGACGTTTATCAACAACAGTTTGTAGAGGGTGTTCTGTCGTTCTGAACGCATTTTCAGTCTGAGTGGACTCTCTTCTGTTATATGCTCTTTGGTTGAGTCGATACACTGTACAGTACGAGTCATGCATAATTTGCTGATGACGAGTACTTATTGTGATGAATATTTATACCATGTTACTCGTGGCTGCTGGATTAGTCTTTTGTTTCCTGTAGTGTCTCCTCTAGTGTCAAATTTCACCCCGCTCGCTGGAGGGCGATTGTTCCATCAATTTTAATGCAAATACGCACAAAGTCCACTGCTATTCTTAATGCACGCGAGTCAGCGTGACGCCCGATCCGCTGTATGGGGAAAACGCCCCTAGCGTCTGTTGTGGATGCTGCATGACAAAGATCTTATAAACACAAGATAGAATTCTCCGTGATTTACGCGTGCAAATTCTGTATAATCATAGAGCTATTAAACAACTAGAGTGCTGACAAGATGGTGAAGCAATGCATGTATGTGTACCATCCAAGATTCAGGCTCAGTATACATATTTTTACATATTAATAAGCCCTCTGACTGACTATTATTTCATTAATGATTATGAGTAATGGTGTAATAACAAATTATTAAACTATCCTAGCCAAAACGAGGCCAAGTGCAGCAACTTATTTAAAAATAAAGTACCATGGAATGAAAATGAAAATCGTGTACATTACACCAATACACCGCAACGCTCGAGTTTCAAACATACGGGTAACTAGCTGTGCTGAACTTTTTGTGTAAATTGAGGGCGCAATTGCAAATGATGGCGCTTAGGCGAAATTTGATTGGCTAAATGTATGGCAGCCATATTGGATGGTACACCCACACAGCTCTGCGTATTTCGAACATCGAATACATTGCAGTTAGCGCTCTAGTATTCTTATTTTAGATATGCGACGACGAGTAATCAAAGAGTATAAATAGAACAAGAGAGCAAAGTCCCGTTCGTAAAAACGTCATGCCTGTGTAGGACGCCAACTAACGGTTGTATATTCTTTTTATTACCCAGTGCAGCGCTGCGCAGCGCGGTAGAAGTACGCCCGCTATAAACTCAGTAAGCAGAAA
>NW_022701964.1:279545-280691 GCF_011630105.1 Anneissia japonica | reverse complement strand
GTGCAGTACTGGGTAATAAAACATATACAAGCGTTAGTTGGCGTCCTACACTAGCTGCGTAGAGCGTATCGTTTTTTTACGCTCCCAATGAGCGTTGTTGGCTCTCTTGTTCTATTTATACTCTTTGGAGTAATCTAGGACGATATGCTAATTATCTATGACGTATTACAATGTTGGCCACACAGATGAAAAGCTCTTGTTTTAGTTTTGCGACGACGATGCAAATACATACGTCACCACCGGACATGCTTGAGTGAATTGAAAATAAACACTGTACTAATATTAAATGCCATATTAAATAGGCATATAGGCCTAGGCCTGCCCTTACTACGGGTAATAAATATTATACTATAGGCCTAGGGCCTAGGCTTTTGTGGGGTTAGGTTTATACTGTGTAGGCCTAGGCCTAGCTAGGTTAATGATCAAAAGTACAGTACAAGCATATCCTTCAATTGTAAAAACAATATTAATCATACTTATATTATTTCAAATTATATGTCAAACACAGCCATGAATCCTTCAATGTAAAAATAAATCCAAAGCTTCCTTTTATAAATAAAACTAAAGTTTTTTACTACTGTAGCATACATGCTGTACCAATCATGTCTCTGCACTGAATGAACTTGAAACTGTTGCGTATGCTGTGTATCACATTTCGCACTTTTTAACAAATTATAACATTGTTACAATTTATTGTTGTATTCCTCCCCTATAGTAAACATCTTATTATTCAGGGATCAACTAAATAAACTTCCTCAATTTCTTTATATTGCAAAAAACAAACCATACTGTAAAATAGTAACTATTTTATGCATCAATATGATTTAAAAAATTTATTTTAAATTTGTTCAATTTTTTTTTATAGTATTATTTCAGGCCTATTGTTTTTTTTATTTGTCATCATCTTCTGGCTTTATTCCACTCCAATTATTATTGTATGATTATTATTTTTATTCATTTTACCCTCCAATATTAGTAAAAGTGGACCAAATAATTTGCTCTTGGTTGGGTTTTGGAAATATTATTTTGTTCAGCAATAAAATTAATATTTATCATTCTTCTAAACTATTTGTTCAGGCCTTAAAAAAGAGTTCGAGCCATCGGGAATGAAAAATGATTGTGAAGTTGTGCAGGAGTGGGCAAAAA
>NW_022701964.1:276454-278732 GCF_011630105.1 Anneissia japonica | reverse complement strand
CTACAGTAATTATTCGTAGAAGTCTAATGAAGGTAAGCCTATCCAATAGTGACGTTAAAGGGTCGAAACCAGGACATAACTCCGACTTTAGATTGACAATGATTGAAAAATGTTAAATACAGGCACAATGTATACATCCTATGTACAGAGTCCAGTTAGAATATGTAATTATGTATCAAATTGATATATTATTATTACTTTACTATTATTATTATTATTATCATATACATACATACATACAAACAAATATATATTTGTATATTTTCTTATAAGTCATATAATTCAGCTTGTCAGACGGTCTTTAAGGCACAATGCTACACGACCTTCGTTAGACCCACTCTTAAATATGCCTCTGCCGCTTTGGCTCCTCACACACAAGCCAATATCAATATACCTGTATATATACAGTATACACTTTTGTATTAACAAAATAACATTATTTAATTCAAGATTTGAAAAGGATGACATTTATCAATGATGTTTTAAGAATTCCGCATGAAGGGCGATGCAAAAATGGATCCGTATTTGATGGAATCGAGGCATTTTGTATGGTTTTTTTTATCGTTTTGCGTATCATGTCGATATGCAGACATGGTTCCAAACTTCGGTCGGTCATAACAGAGTTGTTTTAGGCAACGTGCAAAATCGTGGACATCATTATTTACGACAATTGTAGCCATCTTTTGGAAACTCTCCAACAGCCATGACTTGCTCCAGATAAGCTTCAAGAATTTTGTAATGGGACCGTTCTACCCGTTTGTAGACCTGTACAGTCGCAAAGAATTATGTAAAATGGGCATAAAAGAATTCATGGTAATAAATTTCAGTCTGTTGTCGCCCCGAATGGATTAATCGCAAACCTCGGCTCTTCGAATTATATTTGTAGCTAAAAATATTTGAATTGAGCATCTCTTTCACTAAATCATTGTCCATTTCTTCATCCCATCTAAATAGGAAAAAAATAAATTTAAATTCATTGAAAATTATTATAAATGGCATTTGTTGATAAAGTTTACTCAAGAATCAAGAATAAAGTTCCATTATTGCATTAATCAACATGACATTACATACATTTGATGTGAGGTGCTTAGTACTTGAGGTCATCATAATAGTACTCATTTTTAAGAGATACATTAAGTCCTCATTTTATTAGTAGAAAAAAAGAAATAAAAAATTAAGATGTTTTTTATGGTGCAAAGTAACAAAAACTTTAATAGGTTTGAGTTAAATATTGGCAGTGGTATTGAAGGAATATATACAGTAATATTTGTTCATTTACATTGACATATCACTAATACCTTTTGATCTTTTTTGTTGCTGATTCTTAATCTGCTGATGTGGTCAATGGTGCTACTGAAATTAATAAAATTATACATTGATTGAAGTATTATTTGTATTTATTATTTTATATTATTATTTAATATTATTATTTAATATTATTATTATTATTAACAGTGTTATTGATGTTGTTTTTGTTGTTATTATTATTATTAATAATAATATTCGGTTACTTTATTATTTTTGTTATTAATTATTATTGATATTATGAATTTTCACTATTATTATTACTATTATCTATTTGGGTTTATTACAAACAAGTAGTTTTGCCTGTCATGGTGACTGTATTCTAAGACAAGATCAATAAGGTTGGAAAACTTACCAGTACAAATCAGCTTATCTTGAAAACCTACAACAATGGGTATTGCTCCTGGTGTTTGTTGTCCATCTGAAACAGATACAGTAAGCGTGTACAAAACTGGTAAAAAAGACAGACTCAAAATGTGTGTTGTAAAATTGCATGATGGTATTACAGTATTAACAAAAAAAGAGAAAGAAAAAGAATTCTCTACCCAAAACACACCCAAAAAACGAACATACCTAGGCCTCAGGCCTATATAAAATATCTAGACCTAAATAAAACGGCACATTACTAAAATCCAATATAACAAAAAATTGGTATAGTAATATAGGCCTTAACTTACATGCAAAAAGCTGTTGGATAGAGTTGATTCCGGAACTTGCATTTGTAGTGGGTAGAGTACTATTGAACGTTAATAATCTGAAAAAGTAAAGTCAATGAATATTTACTAACTTGGGTACAGTATGTCATTTATTTTTTAGGCCCTAGCCTAGCCTTAGGCCATGCCTAATTATAGGAATAATAAATAGCCCGATGCATCTGCTTTTTCGTATCTAATTTATTTTTATATTTTTTCTTCAATCCATATATTCTTGTAGGGCTTTATGCCTTTATGGTAGTAGTACAGTAGTAGTAGTA
>NW_022701964.1:249067-274635 GCF_011630105.1 Anneissia japonica | reverse complement strand
GCCGGAAATGGCGCTGTTAGCCTTGAAAAATACAAGTTGATAATTAATATAAAATTGTTAGTTGTTTGTATGTACAGTACTACTTTCAAGTCAATAAACACTGGCATATCATTGTACTTAATTTCAACTGTAACAATATTTTAATGTATCCATAAAAGCATTAAGACGTTATAGACTAGAAAAAAATCTGAAAAAAATGAGTTAGGGGGAGTGGAGTGTTAGAAGCAATCCACATACCCAGATATCCAAATTAATCATTTCTGGTCACCCTAAGCCTTGTTGACACTTGATTTTACGCCTTGTATACAAATGTCGGCCATTTTTCAAAATGGCCGCCAAATTTATCTAAAATGTGCATAAAATTGGAATTAAATAAGCTACAGATGTGATTTTGGTGTCTAAACTCATAATTTCTAGACAGGCAACAAACTAGACACATAAAAACTGCTGTCACTCAAGCCAGAATGGAACATAATTAAAACATTGGTGTTTATTTGTTTTTAAAATAATTGCAAAATATACTTAAAATGTAGTGCCTACATAAAATAGGAACGAGTATAAGCTACTAGTACAGTTTTCTATGTAATCCAGATAGATTTTTGTGCAAAAATAGATCTTATTGACTAACTTTATCATTGTTGCTGCGCTGAATTCAAACAAGTTAGGTACCATTTTTGTTCCAACGTCATCGGCCGCCATTTTGAATTTCAAGATGGCTGACGCACCACATAAAACATAGTCATAATTGGTGTCAATGGAAAGGGAATTATGCACTGATCATTTATTGTCATTACACCTAAACAACATAATACATATTTATAGCGATATAGACCAATATATAAAGTCACATGACACAAAAGGTCAAGAGGTCAAAAAATCAAACTTACCAAAAGTTGTTGTGTTTGGTATCATCTTAAAGCTCTGCCAATGATGAGTTATGTTTTCCGGTATATACATATCAGAAACTGTGTAGTTTTTTATATATTATCCTGTAAATCTAATTATGGCATACTGTATAAAAAAATAAACAGGACCCAGTTGCCTAATGTTCGTGAGCTCTCGGAGTGGAGGTGGGTGGGTTCTCTTAATTCTAACTAGCATTTTACTATCGAGCACATAACGCATGTGCTTTATGGGCCAAGTCCCAGTTCAAATGGGTCCTTGAGAAGCCACGGGGGCCGAGCCCTAATTATTACTAAACTGTACTACCCATCACTCTACTAAAACGCCTTGACAATACGGTATAACTTTTTCTATAATTTGAAAAAAAAACAAAAAAAAACAAAAAAACAAATAGAACAAAATCCCACAAACACACTCTTGGCTGATTTATTAGAAGGGGTCAGTCCACCTACGACCCATCATTTTATTATGGAGGTTTGACCAGATATGTACACCTGTTTGCTTTCTGGGGAAATGCTTAGTTCCTCCGAGTCCAAATGACCCCCGGATAGGCCAGGGGCCCCACTCTTACTTCATGGTGGCCAAGGCAAATGCAGTATATTGTGTTTTCCTATTTAGGCCTATTGATGATTCTGCATACAGTAAATACTTGTACGCCATTAATTATGTCAAATAAACAAGTAAATACTTGTAACTATGAACAATGGTGCCGTTATGTTACGTCCTGTTTGATTGGTTGATTGATTTGTTATAACATTAATCAGCATGGTCCTCCCAGTGGTGCAACAACGAGTCGTGGGTCCCGGGCCGAAACAATGTTAGTAGCACCAGGCATATCATTAAAATATTTTTGCTCACGAAGTGACACCGGGTGGGTAATCCCCCTAGAGATAAGTGTTAAGGATGAAAAGACTTTAATTATTAGACAATACCAAAAAATGTTGTGTGAATAATATTTTGCACACACATTTCTAATTTGAACATTTGCGTGCAACATATATATATATTAGGTCTGTGCATATGCACCTACATTTTCTTGGCTTTGCCAATATAAATAAGTGTTATCAAACAATCATTCAATCAATCGTTTCAGGGTGGGTCCAGGAGACATGGGTTTATCCCAACCCCAAAAAAATAACGAAGAAAGAGAAAAGAAAGACCAGAAAGAAGGGAGCATGATTTCACTGTAGGCCTATTCCAAAACAAGCTATTTTTTTTAATGTCTGTAGTCTCCACCATTTCTAAACAAAATTCTTTCTCTATATCTGTACCTTATGGGTTAATGGATATATTCGGTGTAAACACCAAGGAAAACCCACAAAAGTCGGAAGAATATTTGTTTCCAGTGAGGTCCTTCTGGTGGTGATTGGTCACCACACCGACAGTGGCCTAACGATGGGCCCGGGCCCTGTGGCTTTCTGAGACTGGGGGCCCTTTTTTGATCCGGTCAGTACTTTGATTGTGGGTATTTAAATGTGCTCGTTTTTCTAATATTTGGCATTGTATTCTAGATTGCTTTTAAAATCAAAATAAATTATATGATAGGCCTATCAGTTGCAGATCAAGGTATTCAAAATAGAGGGAATGTGGGTAGGGAGGGATTTTCACACACCTATGCCACCTCAGCCCCAGCATGGTTGGGGCTAAGCTAAGATCATTTATGAATACGGCACCTCGAAGTGGCCGGAAATGGCACTCATAGATTTAAAATGCGAGTATAATTCCCATTTTTAAAACAATTGGAAAATTTAAGGGGGCCCCAGGCCGACAAGGCCCCATTAAACCTTCACTGGATATACTATGATATATGTCTGTCTTACAGTCGATCTTGGAGACACGGTGTGCTATCGTAACTTGCATTTTAGCCCTCCAGCTGAAATACATGGAGAGCAGTGATGGGAATTCAATACACCACCTCCTTCCATAAAGCCCCTTCCAATTACCATCTTAGAAAACTTTAAGAATTTATCCTCCAAAAAGGCTAGAAAGGACTCCCTGTACAGGCGAATGTTTTGTTCATTTTTAAGTCAGTAATTAAAATAACTATAATAATCTCACTACAATATCTGTAATTACAATAATAATAATAATAATAATAATAATAATAATAATAATAATAATAATAATAATAATAATAATAATTTTAATATTGGTTGCCTTTTTGCCCTTTAAACCTGTTTCCTTTTGCTGTTTTTGTGATGTGGGTCCTTTTTGTTGAAAAATGTTTAAATGTTGATTGTTTAGATTTTTTTGCTTGAACCCTTTACTTTTGTAAAATTCAACACATTTTGAGTGATGAAATAAAGAATGATTCGTTTTGATTTGAATCGGAGACCTAGAGATCCCCACGTTTCAGCGCACACAGAGGCTACCACCAGTTTAGGCAACTGAGCCAAGCTGCTCTGCTCCCTGGTTATAAATATAAGTTAAGTTAAAAAAAAAAAGACTTACAAAAGTCTAAAACCTATACAGAAACTGAAACTCGGTAATTGATTGCGTGAGGCTTTGACTTCTGAGGAATGGAAATAACTCACACTTTCGAATAGGGGAGCAATGCAGAAATAAATAGAAAATAGAAATACAAACATGAGAAAGCATAAACCGAAAGGTCCACTGATTAATATCGGATAAGATAGTATAATACATACTCGAAGTATCAAAATGCACGCCATCGTATAAGAGTATGCATTATACTTATCTAAGAAAGCATAGTGTTAAATAATTAATTGTACTGAACATTAAAAAGTAACAGATCAAGAAAATGAGTTAGAGCATGTTAACACAAAAAATAGGTACCATTCCAATATTTAATAATAGGGTCTATTATCTATTTTCTTCCTCCATGATTACAGTAACACTATTAAAATTCAGAGACGGACAAACATTTACTTCCGCCATAATATATTGTACAGTAAGCCTACGATTTCTGGATCACTTTTGTTCAGGTCATCTAATAGTCTTGAAAATATCAATATAAAGACGTTTGAGTAACAAAATTCATTGATTGTATTTAATAAAGTGTCACTTTGATACCAAAAATTATGTTGCTCTGAAACATGATCGCCAATCTGAATAAAATGACCATCGTCCTTTAAGGTCTAATTGATGATGTTGCAGGCGTTTATCATCCGAATATCCGAATTATTAGTAGGCCTATAATGTACTGAATACATTATTTTAATCGATTTCAACATGCTGTGTATAATATTTAATAATAGGCCTACTATGATGGATAACCATGTATTTTATTCTTTATTTATTGACATGTTTAAAGTCGGAGGAGGCGGATTTTAAGGTGGGTACTATTATGCAGCCGCCCGGGGCTTATACATTATACATTTTTGAAAAAAATTAAAACAAAATATTTTGTCAAAAGCGTTGTATTATTAGATTGCTCGGTAGTAGTAAGTAGGGGCCCATCTTTCCGGGACTAATTTGGACATGGAGGAAGAAAGTTTTTCCCCAGAAAGCACACAGGCATTACATAACTGGTCAAACCTCCATAGTGGGGTATCCTGGGGCATAGATAAAGAACCCCTTCTAATAAATCTGCCACATATTGTGTTTGTGGGATTTTGGTCTAGGCCTATTTGGTTTTTTTTCGGAAATTATAGAAAAGGTTAGGTATTGTTAAGGCGTTGTAGGAGAGTGTTGAGTATCAGGGTTACTGTAAGTATAAGTAGTGGCATCTCCAGGGCCCAATTCGACTCGGACTTCACCCAGAAAGCACATGCGTTACTTAAGGCTTGGTAGTAATGACGTGCTAGGTAGTAGTAGGAGCGCCCCCACCCCACCCCGAGAGCTCACGTGTTACGCAAATGGTCCTGTTTATTTTAATATGATATGCCATAATTGAATTTTATGGGACAATATATGAAACACTACACCGTTTCTGATATATGTAAACTGCAATACATTTTGCTTCATTGGAAGAGCTTTCGACTACTTTTGGTGAGTTTATATACTTATTCTTATTTTATGCACATTTTATATTTTGCGGTTACAGTATTTCAAAACAAATAAACACCTATTTTTGAATTATGTTCTATTCTGGCATGAGTGACAGTAGTTTTTATATGTCTAATTTGTTGCCTGTAGAAATTATGAGTTTAGAAACCAACATCATATCTGTAGCTTATTTAGTTCCAATTATATGCACATTTTAAATAAATTTGGCGGCCATTTTTCAAAATGGCCGCCATTTGTATACAAGGTGAAAAATCAAGTGTCAACAGGGATTAGGGTGACCAGGACGGATTAGTTAGGATATCTGGCTATGTTGACTGCTTTTAACATTCCACTCCCCCTAACTTGATTTTTAGGCCTCTTTTTAAAATTTTTTACCTAGTCTATTTAATTAAACTCGATTCACCATTGTTATGTTCTGCTTGACTGATCTGACAGACCCAGACTAAGCGATTGCTGAGACAGATTTACTGGTACTGCTTGTAGCCGTCTGATTTTAGACATTGGCAGCCATTACATTATGTTGGCGTTAAAAAGACTGCATTATTGTGATGAGGGACCTGTGTACAAACAATTACCAAACACAAAAAAATATGGAAAACTGAATGCTATTTACAAAATATTCTATTTAATGCTTATGGGTTAAAATTTCTTTGTTAAATTGGCCTCTATCAAGTTGATTTGGTTTGGAGTAGGCAGTGGGCCTTACTACTGGCATGGGAAAACTAGGCCTATTTTTTTTTTAGTCCGACTGACCCGACAAGTTTGGCAGATGGGGGGCTTGACCAGACCGATGGGGGGAGGACTTAAGCACCCTCCCCGACCCCACTGGCGCCTCTCCGGTTGAAAGCACGAACTCCTGTAGACCAATACGATTTAATCGTGCGGGAAATCCAGTACTTTAGCGCAGCAGTTTATCCACAACAGTTTGTAGAGGGCGTTCTGTCGTCGAGCGGAACGCACTTTGATATGCAGAACAGCTCGTTCTTCATGACCAACGATTGGTGATCGAGAAAAAGGACGGAAAAACAATTGTTTTGTTGTCAAAAAGCTACTGTGTTTGTAATGTGTTAAAATGCAGCGTTTAGGAAGGATGAAGAGAGAGTTAGAAATGTTTGAGAGATCTCCGCCACCTGGTATTTCGTGTTCGATGAAGAGTGATAGCAGCGACAGTCTTGAGGCCCGTGAGTTAAAAATTTGTTTTGGCACAGTCAATCACGAAGCACTAGACCTAGCCTAGGCCTACTACAGTAGGTACCACGTACAAACAAGTAGGCCCTAATAGGCTAGGCTCAAGTAGTAGAGGCATGGCCCAGTTCCTAGCTATTAACTAGACCTAGGCCATAGTGTCTCAGATCATTTCGGCCACCAGATTTTTAACAATAGAAAGTATAGCGCGCAAATAGAGTTCCGTTGGTAGTGTGGTTGTTGCAGGATGCGGAAACGTAGGCAAATAATAATCTGGCGGTTTTTTTATTTAAAGTTCTATTGTATTGTCCCTTGGGCCTTACTTAGTGAAAACTTGAAAAAAATAAATTTTGAAATTGAATTGGCCATTTTGGATCATTTAAAAAATTTTATCCGAAAAAAAATAATTTACTATAGTTACGCCACGTTTTACGAAACAGAAAATTGAAGGGGTGACAGCTCCAAGTGTTTCCGGTTTTAGCTAATAAATAGGCGAAATTGATACTTAGCATATGACCCTTGACATCGACAAGTTGGTTTGTGTAAAGTCAAAGAGTATATAACAGAAGAGAGTCGACTGCTATTCTTAATGCACGCGAGTCAGCCCAATCTGCTGTATGGGGAAAACACCCCTAGCGTCTGTTGTGGATGCATTAGTTGCGCCGAGTGATGGCATCATATAAATACAGTAATTTAAGACCTGTATTTGGAAAAGAGTCAAATTATTATATCCGTTTTTCAATGAAATATAAAGGCAAGACTTTATAAGAATAACATTAGGCCATGTAAAATAAAACAATTGGTTAGCATCCTTAATATGTTATCAATTTTTGTGGTAAGGAGAGAGGTTTTTTTTTTTTTTCTTGGGTTGAACATGAAAAAAGAATTTCGCAAGGAAAAACAGTGCTAAAAAAGAACAAAAAAAACAACAGAGACCAAAATTACATACAAGGAATTATATACAGTAATTCATCTATAGCAAGCAGAGACTTCACCTATGAATAACAGCGTCAGAATGCAATTATCTCTATGCATGCACAATTCACTCCTCAACACAACAGGCATCATGGATACCATGTGGCTACAGTATAGGCCTATGGAACAACAGTAGAGCATAGAACTGCAAGTGGTCTGGCTAGTGTGCGGACAGGTGATAAACAAACCTATATTAAATGCAGTTTGTGAGTGTTTTGTAAAAAAATAAAAAAAATTTTAAAAAATCGGGTCTGTGGCCTTTTTGATGGTTAGGAGGGGATGCTAACCAATTATTTTATTTTACATGGCCTTATTGGAAAATATGCTATGTATTGTGGGTTTTTTGAATGTTTACTTTCACAATAGTGTTTTGAATGTTGATAAAAAAAAAGCCTCCTGGGAGTTTAAATTAAAAATAATATTTAATAGGCCTCACTATACTAGAAGACGACTATTCATTATAAACAATCATCCATCCATGCATTGGTATTCAATGTAAGTAATTCTTATAAAATGAGAACATATATTTAATGATGTGTTTGCTTTGACTATGAATATGTTCTCCAGCCCTTCCTCAGTCTGGTATGTAAATATAATGTTTTCTCTTTAATAGTCAAACAAATTAATGTACAGTATGAAACAGTAGTAAAATAATAGTCGGAAACACCAAAGTAACTTTCAAAATATTTTACTTTATTTAGTATTTTTCCACACGAACTTCAAATGAGAGTTAGGTATGACGAGGAAAACACCCATTTGATACTCTTAAAATCCCGGATTTATGATGATAAATGAGAAAAAAAATCATCCATCCAACTGTTAGTGACCCAGGCACTGTCTGTGATGAGGTATTAGCACCCACATTAAAATCAGGGGTGGATCCATGATTTGAAAGAGGGTGGTTCAAAATGGGTGGTTCAAAATGGAAAATTTATGATTCCTATGACGGAAATGAGCTTTCCCGACTTCTGAAGAGTTTTTTTAATGACCTTTAAGTTCTTCAAAATCAGTCAGCGTCAGTGCTCTTCTCTTTGACGGCCTTCTGCCCGCCGCCGTATTCGATTCACGCTCAAACCCAACCTTGTGGTATGATGTTTTGAAATGGTGTGCAATGAAGCTTATCAACTGGGAACCTGTCAGCATTATAAACAAGATGACGATTAGATAGGGTAGTGCTAGGCCTGACTCTCGTTTATAAATACTGTACTTTACTTAATTTAGAACCAGCATGCAAGATTCTTTTTATCATAATGGTTTTCAATCAGGTAAGTACGTACTGCTGGTTTCAAGAGAGCTGTAATCTGCTGTAATGTTGTGCCTATTAATGTCAAGTCTGCCACACAAAAAATAGGCCTAGTGAATCAAGTTACATTCCTCGTACAGTAGGCCTAATATGAACTTTTGACTTGATCAACTCAACCTTAATTTTTTTTACAATATAATCAGGACATTTTTGTTCTGTTGATAACATTATTGTCCTATCATTGTTATCAATGTTAACTCATCCCCAGACGTCCATGGCCCATCCAGTCAACTCATCCCCATTATTCGTGGTGGTAAAAAATAACGCTTGTATTTTTGTGACATCACTATGTACTTTATTAATTTTATTGTTCACATCATAGAGAAGGAAGTTCTTTCTCTATGTTCACATAGATTATTCCAAATAAACAGCATTCATTGATACTTCAATAATTAATATTGTATACATACAAAAAGAATGTTTAATTTAAAATGTAAATTTACTCTATCGTCCAAAATAAGCTTAACTAATATAAATTGCAATGTTGTGTTCATCTTCATCATCTGAAGTGGTGGGACTTCTTCATCATGGGCTTTTCTTGAGTGAATTACTTTTTGGAAGCCTGCATGGACCTTGAATGTTGTAAAATCATAATAGTTCGATAATAATTTTTGGGGGGAAAATGCTATACAAAAATGTGATATTGCTACTCAATTTTCAATTTGATTAGCAAACATTGCTAATCAAAATTTTGAAATGAAAATGTTCCCTAGTGGTTTTATCTTCATGGTATTTGATCAGTCGGTTTGCTGATGTCATCAGTGAATGAACCCCCCGGATACCAGCTACATATTCATCCCACAGTCTTGTCAGTCGTTGATTTGCTCGTATTGCCGTTCGTGATAAGTTGTGTAATTGAAAATTAGAATTTTAATTATTTTATGTAACTACATTTTTATAAAGATAAAATGAAATAAATGAAGTTGTATGAAGTTGCACCTTTGTTGCAAAATTTGCTAAATTCCTTATAAAATGATGCAAAAATGCCAACACTGTCACTTTCGATTAGTTTTTCTTACTGTAATTATCAATATACATCCAAAACAACAGTACCAAGAACGAGTAAATAAATTGAAATACGCCCCAAAAATATTTAATATAATAGTAAATCGAGTAAATTAATTGAATTACTCCCCAAAAATATTTAACAAAATAGTACAAATAACGAATAAGTTAATTAAAATACGCCACAATTAACGCATTACATTCACTGAGAGACGCGCTTGGCATTTCATAGAAATGACCGGCGGCTCAACTTGTCAGCAGCTCAACCGGTCATAATTCCTGTATGTGTACATTCACCAAGTACTGAGTAACAAAATGTGTGTTTTTTTATTGTTTTAAGGAAAAATATGACTATTATTAAGAATGTATGTACACGAATCTTTATCAGAAATTTATATTTTGCATTTATATCATTTTACTGTATCCACCATGCCATTAATTGCTCAATGTTAATATTTTAATTTGACGTAACAATTAAGATGTTCTTTTCCATCATATTCCATTAGGCATCTTTAATAATATGATGATAATTATATCTTGTGAATCTTCGGTGATTCACCTTACAGAAATAGGGTGATTTTAGATAGACAAGGAGGTATTAAGTTGTGCTGTAACTACAGTAACTGTTCAATGTACAGTTTGTGACAACCTCTCATGGCTACCAATTCATAAAAATTAATGAAATAATAAAATGTTTTGTGTGAATTCATATTTTTACTTTCAAACAATAGCATTTAATAAAATAAAAATAATGAATTGGATGTTTTAAGTTTCACTCTTTTATGCATGATGAAGTAAATATTTTCGCTGTACAGTATAATGTAAATGTAACTAAAGACTTAGCGGCTACATACTGTAGGGTCAAAACCACTAACATTTACCAATTAGCCAAATAGTGTGTCGCAAACATTTTATTTATTATTAATCAAAAGTTACGAAAGTAATGACAAATATCACTTTTGATACATGGTAACAACATGTAAAGCTAGAATGCCCTGAAATTTCAGCATTTAGGTATGATTACTTTTGGAGATATGGTTCATTGAATATTGTAAACGGGACAATACATTGATGTACCAAAGCACTAAATTTAAATATATTGATATATAATTTAAAAATAAGGAGGTGTGTCACTTTAAAATTAGTTAATATAGCAAATTTTGTTTATTGCCTACAAGACAAAAAATAATCAACATGATCACATTCTTTTATTAGAATATTTATTTTCCGACTTAATTGTGTCGCAACATTTGATGAAACATACGTTACCGGGTCATGCAGTTGGACATATTATGCATACTCAATTAAAAATGAATTATTCATCATTAATAAAAATCAAGTGACTAAGTTTTCTCTTCCTGGGTAAATTTGAGGGCAATATAAATCACCAGTTTAAAGAAAAAATCTAAGAAAGTGGTGTTTTGTCGCCTGTATACTTAAGAAATGAAACATACGTTACCACTGTCGCCAAAAATAGAACGGTTGATGCATGCGAGATATTGGGTTTATGTATAGCTTTATATCTGCACTTCAGGTAGTAAATTGTAGGTGGCTTCGGTGATTGCAACATATTTTTAACACACGATGAAGTTAAAATAAAACCTACGTTACCGAAACATACGTTACTGTAGTATTTACTGAGCCCTACGTAAAATTAACTAAAATCACGACGTGCTTTGTAAACTGCTGTTTGACGTTGAGGGGGTGCGGTTGGCAACGAGACGCTTTTTACTTTGCGGCGTAGTAGAAGTAACGTGTTGATATTTCTGAAGAAACCTGACTTAAAATTTAGTTGAAGATAAGGCTTTTGTCATTTCTTTATAATACTTAATATTTCTGTACAATAGTATCTGAAAACATTGCACATTAAAAACTTGAAGGACTATTTGTTTTTACTAAAATAATATTTTCAATCAAGAACAGTTTCCTTGGGAGTGTACTGATTGTTAACCATGTGATTAGATCGTAACGTATATTTCATAATATTGTAACGTAATGTTTCAATTTTCAATTCGCTAAATTCCTTGGCCTAGTACACTATTTTGAGAAAATTAGCCATGCATGTAAGCATGCACCAAATAGTCCTTAAACATACACAGATCATATTCTTTAAGTAAGATTGATTTAATGATAGACACGAATTATTTACCACATACGGTATAATGGTAACGTAGGTTTCGTGTCTCCTTCCTAATTAAAAAAAACTTTCTTTAATAAAATAAGAAGTTAACAATGTGACAATTGCTTGTTTTTCAATCATCAACATGTTTACTTGAAAGTTACATTGGACAGTGAATTGGAATCTGAGCTTTTTGATTCAATTTCTTCTCTACAAACGGGAACTTTAGGTTCCGTAGGAGGTAACGTAGGTTACGTGGCTTTTATTGGGATTTAATTTGATATCTTGGGGTTTAGTTTAATAGCAACACTTTTTGTTAGTTTCTTATAGATATCATAACAGTAATATATCACCATGGATACAAGAGCTTAAATTCAAGCTGACTAAAAAGTTAATGAAATTATGTGGTCTTGCATTTAGATTGCAGATCTAAAAGTTCGTTGGTAGCATGTTTGTCTATTGCTTAAATCCTGGGTGTGTTTTTAAAACAGGATTATTTTTAATTGGTTGGTTAAATGTTGGTATCAAATACTCAATGTTTTCGTAGATAAATGTTTTTGACAGGTTGAAGATGTTGGCACTTAACAATTTCGGAATATTTTTAAACATGAGTGCTTTTGTTTGTTGAAGATGTAACATACGTTACACTTCCTTGTAACATACAGTATGTTACACTTCCTCGTAACATTCGTTATCAGTTTTGACTGGTACATTTTTGAATATTTAACTAAGAACCTTTTTACTGCAGGTTACAAGTGCATACAAGTGGTAATCTTTTGGTTCGTAACTAAAGAGTTTAGAACAAATATCATAGGAATAATATAAAAAGTATATGTGATGTTTATGGATTTACATTTAAATTTACCATCACAAAAATACAGTTTACCAAATAAAAATATACAAAAGTGCCCAAAAACTGTCTGCACACTATTGTGGAGAGCAACAGTGAAAGTATATTTGCGATGCGAATTAGTTACCATGAACATTTTGCATGAGAATTTTATTTTATTAAAACGCATCGTAATGTAGGTTTCATGAATGATTTTTAACTGTTTCCTAATGTTGGTGACAAAAATAAAAGTTGACAAGATTACGTATTCATATTTTTCTGAATCATTATTCAAATTGTCATAATTGATTTTTTAAGTTATTAAGACAATTTTTTTTTTTTTTTTTCGAAAATTTTGAAAAGTGAATTGGCAGTTTTTAGTGGTTTTGACCTATAGGTAAATGTCGGTGTTTGGTTACATGTACGTTACTTTTGTACGGTAAAGGATTATTCAACAATTTTGGTACATGAGGGTTTATAATTTTGACTAATTGTCAAAGTAGCTACTGTATATATCAAAGTTAACTGAAAAAAAATCTTTTTTTTTCATTTTTTGATGGATATTTTTAAAGTAGGCCGAATATTTGACATTAAATATTTGTTTTAGAGATGGGACATATAAAAATGATAAAGATTTTTTGAACAGTACATCTGTTGGACAATATTTTTGTGCACAGTTATCTTTTTGTATCCCTTATAAACAAATTTGTTAATATTCATTTACCGTAATACATACAGTATATACTGTATGAAATTTCATAATTGTCCCATCTGTAATGTTTATGTATTAGCAATTGAAATTATGAATGACACAAGATTAAAGTTTGAAATTCCAGCAATGTTGTTTAATCCAGTCTTTGCTACTGTACTTTTAAAATTTGTTTGCAGAAATTATTGGGGCAGAAAACACTCCTTATAATGGTGGACTTTTTCATTTAGAAATTCAGCTCCCAGAAAGGTAAGTACAAAACAATTTTTTTTAAATGAATTTTAGTATACAGGAACTCCTTAGAAAATGTTGTTGTCCAAGAAACATTTTACATACATAGGTACAAAAGGTGTACAAAAAAGAGAAAGTGTAAACTTTTATATCTGCCTACTCTGAAAATATTCATGTCAGACTCATTATCAATTTTCAATTCACAAACATTTTTCAGTACTTGCATGTAACACAGCGAGCCGCCCGTCCGCCTTTTGGATGGCCAAAAATTACTTCGGACAGCCACTTTTACCGTGATGATTTGGACAGCTTGGCCTACTCAGCTTGGCCTAGCCTAGTTCGGGACTGCTACCGTTAACAAATTCTTTATAGAGTCTATCGGATGTTGCATTGAACTAAAAACTAAATCATATTTACGTTTGATAAAATTTACTTGATTGAATTTACGTTGTTTTCATACCGACATTCGGTGGGGACTCCCAAAAAGGTAAGGCTAAACCATAGTCTATCCGATGAAATTTTAACTTACAACATGCATATGTCGTGTTGAAAACATTTTCATGCCCTGCTGGAAAATGACTGACTGTCGTGTATCTGAGTACCAGAATGTACCAATGGCATAATTTCATTTGACACAGTGACCACAATGTGTAACCCCCCGGTTATAATCTCTCGATTCGGAGGACCTAGAGTAGACTTTACGCTAGATTAGGGCGAGAGATGAAGATGCATCTGCGTAGCCTAGAAAAATATTAATGTGAGTAAATAACCGTAGCCCATGTGCAGTCTATGCCTATAACTGAAATATCTTTGTGATAGCTACAGTACTGGACAGTATTATTGCAAGAATCCAACTCATTCAACCCGTTGCAATTCCGTTGACAGCGTGTTTGGCGTTTTCGTTTTCAGAAATTGTTTATTCAAAATTCAGCGCAAGGTTTTGTATTAACAGTTTCTAAATAAACAGGCACTTACTAACTAGCAGGGGTTTATTTATGAATTTGAGTAGCAGGAGAAATTTGAAAGTAACAGGAGAGTAAATTAAAATAGGTCGGGGGTATAGGGGGTGCCGCCTAGGCCCCCCATCGGGGTCAAGGGGGAAGCGCCATTGCCTCCAAGGTTTTAGAGCCCATTTGAATGGAATTTCTCTACATCATTTTTTTTTTTAACAGTTTTCAGAATCAGCTACTGAGCTGTAAAAAAGATATTTTTACATATTCTTCATACATAGGCCTAGCCTAAATAGATACTGTAAACCAGAAACTTTCGTGAATTGATAATTTCGGCCGTTTTCGCGACATTAAACCTTCGCGAATCTCAAAATGCCTAAATTTAATTCATGAGAGGAATATCATACAATAGCTGAAAATATCGTATCGTGAGTTTAGGCCTAGGTTAGATAGGCCTACAGCCACTGTGTAGGCTACAGTATCTAGGCCTAGGCAGGCTTAGGCGCCATAAGCCTGCAGCCACCTCAGTTGCTAATACCAGGACTTAGCTAGCTAAGAAATAGACAAGTTTACACACATACAGAACTCACTCATATGATATTCCTTAATTTTGTATGGTATTCAAGCATCCTACAAAATGAACAATGTTTATCAATAAATTATTTTCCTGTAGTCCTAATATCGATTCAAACACATTGATTGATGATGATAACATCGTGGTATGTCATATGGTACGGAAAATTAGTTTCCCATTTGAACTTCTTAGTATACACTGCACAGTGGTTGCACATGTGCAATCACATGCAGTGATGATCAGAACCTCCTTGATTAGTATACAGAATAGGCCTAGAATTTACGAATTTTTCGAGCTCAACATCGGAATTTAAGGTCAGAATATTGATTCAATAATTGAAATACATTCTTTTTTAAGTTTATACACATTTAATAAAATCCACCAAAATAAATTGAAAATACAATTTTTATAATGATAAGTTGTTTACTTTTCACAAACATGTTGAAATTTGTGGGGATTCACCATTTAGGCCTTTGCCCTAGATCTGCGTTGAAGAAAACATCTAAGGAGAGCAAAAAATAGTTCTAAAATTTACGCAGATATCGAAAAGGAATGGATACCACATTGAAAAAAAAATGTCTCATGTGATGTGAATTGAGACGATTTTGGCTTGCTCTGCCGTTTTAATTATTGTACTATCTATGACTCTGAAATTGTGAGTGTAACAGCATTCAATATAGTTGGTTCGGCTTTAAAATTATTTATCATTTCCGAAATATCTATGTCATCACAAAGAGGGCTAGTAAAATAAAAATGAAATGAAAATAAAAGGTTCATAGTCATACACAAATTAATTTTAAATGACGATCTGTTTTTTTCTTCTCCGCGGAAAGAAAACCCAATGTACGGAAAAAGAGTTTGGGCGATGTAAATCGTCATCACCTGAGCATGTGGTGGAGGAGAAATTTCTATTATCTTATTGGCTAACATGTGATTTGGAGGCGTGGCTTCTTTGATGGACTCACCCAGACGCGACTGCCGAACTTTTAACTTTAATTTTGTTTACGCCGCGAGTTCATGAAAGTCAAACATGGAGTCTGAAAATTGGTAGACACTTTAACGAACTTTACACAGAAAGGAACAACGAAATGAGTGCATACTATTGCAAATTAACTTCGTGTAGGGAAATAAGGTTCTTTACAGGCCTGTTGCGCTATTTATATTGGTGGTTTTTGTATTAATTTTTGTACAGCATTGATTGAAGTAGCCGGCGAAAACATTGTAGTAGCCGATCGAATGCGCCGGCCGCCGGCTCTTAAATAAACCCCTGAACTAGACGTTTGTGTATTACGAACTTACATAAAAGTAAAGAAATAAGGTGTTTAAAATTCAGGATTTGTTACCTTCATGCACAGTACTCTTCATTCCGCAACCTCGAAATAAAGACGACCTGGTGCTTCATCATCCACACTACAGCGTACTGTCTTTTCTTTCGTCACACATTTCATATGTTGTATTCCTCCACTAATAATATTACCCAAAAATTTGTCAATGGTAAACCATTTGTCGTCGTTAACAAATGAAATTTTTGGTACGAATTTATAGCCTACTATTTTTTAGTCGCTCGCGGTGGAGCAATACAAGTCCATCGTACCACCGCGGTGCGGTCTCATGCAGAGCATGTTTTAAGAGCATAGAGTGTTCATAGTTGAGTGCCTTAGCGTCAGGATCGTTGCACGGATAACAAAAGTGCCAAATTTGGTACAGATATTAATATAGGCATACAGTTTTGAAAAATCTCTGGAACCCAAAACAAATTTCTTATTTTTGGGGTAAAAAATCGCAATTTTGGTAAAAAATACAGTTTTCAATATTTTGGTATTTTTCACTATTATAGTGCAAGACCTACCTGGACAAAGAGGTTTAGAGTCGATATGCTTATTATTTAGTAAGAAATAAGCAAATAAAGATGAAAAAATATAATGAAAATAAAAGACTTTTTGGACAAAAATGTTACTTTTGTAACAATCTAGATTTTAACCTTGTGCATAGATTAATAATTGAATTACTTGGATGACAAAAGTGCTAAATTTGGTACAGATATTAGTATGAGCATATAATTTTGAAAAATCTCTGGGGCAAAAAAAAATTGTTGGTGTAAAAAATGAATTTTTGGTGTAAAAATTGACTTTTTGGTGTAAAAAATTTAATTTTTGGGAAAAAATATGGTTTTTAATATTTCAGTATTTTTGACTATTATAGTATAAGGCCTACTTGTACAAACAGGTTTAGAATCTATATGGTCATTATTTTGTCACAAATAAGCAAACAAGAATGAAAAAAATAAAGAAAATACCTGTAAAAGATTTCTTGTTACGAAAATGTCACTTTTTTAAAAGTCTGGTTTTTAATCTCATACATGAACTTACGGCAGCCATAATAGTTGCTTCTGGTTGGTCATCCAAACAGGCCGCTGTGAACACATGGGTGAGTGGATGCGCAAGGTCATTGTTATTCTGAGAGACCTTATTGATACTGATGTAGGCCTACTGGTCCTGTCAGTGTCATACTAAAGAATAGTGAGTCGCTCAAATGTCAGGATACAGGAGTCGAACTACTTATATTGATGTTTGCTTATGGAAAGAAAAAAACTCTGTCCCCAGAGGGGGAGGGGAATAGAAGTGCTCTTCCTTTTCCAATAAATAATGATGTGGTATATCACACTCTGTAAAATTAATGAAAAGGGTAGAGAAGTGGGACAGTCGCATTTTGGATTTTGCTATGGCAAGTTTACTCACTCTGTATAGCTCTCAAAACGCTATTGTTGTACCTACTGTATTTTCATTATCGTTACTAATTATCACCAAATGCTATAGTATGCATTTCCTTTGCTAACTGTTCTCCATTAATGTTTAATCTGTGGTACGAATTTGTTATTTTGCGGATTGATCCACATTTTTGTTGCCACAAGGCTTACAGATGTCAGCACATGAGGCGTTACTTCTTCAGGTCTCCAACAACGCCAAAATGAATGCAAATTTAAGTAGCATTTCACTAACTTATGGGTTTCAGAAATCCATTATAGGCCAAGGCCCTCCCTCACTGTCTGAGCTTCCATGGCTTTGTCCATAAACTACCACCAAGGGCACTGTCCTAGATCACTCTTGGAGCCATAGGTGGCATGCAGCCTAAAGACCATGTTGCTAGCAAGACGCATCCCCACCCCCATCGAAACTGTCTACGGGAATCCTTATAGGCCTTGGTAGACTATGGGTGAGCCCAGTGAGGGTCAAATTCGGGCAATCATTATAAGCTTTATGAGAGCGTCTAACCAAAACAAAAGCCCAGACCTCTATTTTTACCAAAAATTAACTGTGTTTCATCCCAAAAATGGTCTAACATTTTTTTTAAACCTGACACTCTAATACTTGATCAGTGCGGTATAATACATAGCATATCAGGATATAGTTTAAATCTCAACAAAACATTTTTTTTTTACCAAAAATCAGTTTTTATACCGGCCACCAACAAATTTTGGGATTTTGTATAAACCTTTTGTAAGATTCTATATTGACTAATCAGGTAATATATTGGTTAACTTGTATTTTTCCATACAGAGAACTGCAGTTAATTTGTAAATGTGTAGACAATCGAAATTTTTTATCAATTTTTAATGCCTTTATGTAAGATTCTGCTATATTATTGACTAGTGAGATATAATACTCTATTGGTTAAAATGTATTTTCACACCTATCAAATCTATTTTGTGCCAAAAGTCGTCTTTTTAAAACCCAGAAATGGGCACAATTGGGATTTTTTTTAAACTGTCATATTCTGATATTATTGATCAGTGAGATATATGATATTGGTTAAAATATATTTTTACGTGCAGAGCTAATTTAAATGTCAACAAATATATATTTTTTAATTTAAAAAATCATATTTTTATCCTAAAAAATGGCCAAAAATCTGGGTTTTTCTTAAAACTTTTGTCAGATTCTGACATGTTATCAACCAGTGAGGTATACTGTTGATTAGAATTTTTACATGCAAAGCATACCAGTTATACTGTAGTTTAAATGTCAAAAAATTCTCTATTTTTTACCAAAAAATCATGTTTTTAACTCAAAAAAGTGTCAAAAAATTGGGTGTTTTTTTTTTGTTTCAGATATTTTCTTAAAGAGCATGTTGATAAAAGTATTTCATAGTTATTTGCTTATTTGTGAAAAAAGAATGACCATATAGATTCTAAACCTGTTTGTACATGTAGGCCTTGTACTACACCAGGGTAATAGTGAAAAATACAAAAATATTATTAAAAAACCATATTTTTATCCAATAATTCAATTTTTACACCAAAAATTCAATTTTTCACCACAAAAATGTAATTTTTTTGGCTCCAGAGATTTTTCAAAATTGTCTGTATGAGATTTGGCTTTTTTTTTCATAGGTAATACAATTATTAATCTATAAATCTAGATTGGTACAAAAGCTATTTTTCCATCCAAAGTCTTTTATTTTCTTTATATTTTTTCATTTTTATTTGGATATTTCTACTAAATAATGATAACATTGATGTTAAACCTATATGTACATGTAAGTCTTGCACTACAATAGTTAAAAATACCAAAATATTGAAAATCATATTTTTTTCCCAAAAATGTGTTTTTTTACCCCAAAAATAAGATTTTTTATTTTGGTTTACAGATATTTTCTTGACAAGCATGTTGATAAAAGTATCTCCACCAAAAATTAAAATGTTGTCATCCGTATAACGATTCTTCCATATTTTTACGTTAAGGCACCCACTCTACTATCAGCTCTGAGACCTACGGTTGCATCATCATGGACCTATGGTTGCATCGTTGTGTCTCACTACCACCCAGTGGTTCAGTGTACTGCTACGCTTGAAAATGAGTGCAGATTAACACTAACAAGTCAGTCAGCAATTCTGCTGTAGTTAATTAAATATTGTATTGTATAGATATTCATAGTAATAATAATATTGTCCACACCGTTGAAACGTAAATAAAACTAACTGTTTTGTTATATTAATATGATGGATCAAAATCGAAAAAGCCAATATAAGCATAAAACCAATCAATCAATTGATAAAGGTACCTTTCCAACAGTAAGGAAAAAGCTCAACACTAAAACAATCAGAGACTGACTAAAATGTACCTCGGCTGTAATTGTTTGTAGGCCTACGGCTTTAAGATGATTTTTTTTTTAGGTTGTCTATAGAAGGCTCGAAAATAAAATAAAAATAAATTTGTTTCTAAAATTTCTATTTTTATATCAGAGGGTGTGCTAACTGGCCAATTTTTTTATTTTTTATTTATTTATTTTTTTTTCGAAATTACCATTATTGGCAGTTGGAGGGTTTGATAAATAAGGTATATAAAAAAAATCTCGCTTTCAAATCTACTTGTTTTTTATAATGACCAGAATGTATTGTATTGTACAGTATAAGGCTGGTTCAATTGTTGGAATATGAAATTCTATAATGCTGTATAGAAAAGCTTGATGTGGACGAAAATTATTGTAAATCTTTTTAATGCCTTTTCTGTTGCAGATATCCATTTGAGCCACCCAAGGTACGATTTGTTACACCTATTTATCATCCCAACATTGATGCTGCTGGACGAATATGCCTGGACATCCTGAAGATGCCTCCAAGTGTAAGTACAGTTAAACTTGCCTAAGTCGACTTTGCTTTAAAGTTATTTTACATGTGAAATTGTTGTGTTTTCCATTAATTAACGATCTTTAAGTCGAATTTCATCAAAGTCAGACAATTTTTCAATGCCATTTTGGGTTCAACTGTGCTAATTCATAAAGAGCAAAAGCAATATATATATATATTTATTAGTATGATGTCCATTACCTGTGCTTTGAGCTCAAGTTGCTTACTCCCTTGAGTAAATATTTAAAAATAACGTCATAAAACACAGTCCTGAGATGTGTATAAGAGACAGATATATATTATATATATTATTTAGGTCTATATGTGATTTTGAATGTTAATTCAATTTTAAAATGTTACACTATATATTTACTGTATATATGTATATTTGCCATATTCTGAAATCTTAAATTCTGATTAAGATAAACTGCTTGATAAGAACATCGTTGGGGATGTGAAACATTTTGTGATATCCTTAGTCTGACTGCCTTATTTAAGTATATATTAAATGATATTTGATACTGCACTTGATAGAGGTTAATTGGTTAATTAACGGTTTATATAATTTTGTATTAAATTTTCCTGATATTTTCTTAAAAGGGAAATTGGAAGCCATCTTTGAACCTGTTGACATTATTGACGTCCATTCAACTGCTGATGTCTGACCCAAACCCAGATGATCCTCTCATGCATGACATTGTAAGTATTGGTTTACCAATGTGAGCTAATGTCGCTCTGCGACACGAATCAACTGACATTTGGAAATTTGCCAGCAACTGTGAGTGGTGCCATTTGAGATGACATGAGTGTTTCTATCACGAGTTCCTCATAGTTGCCCATGTCCTATTTTGCTGCAATTCAAAGAAACTGACAAGCGACTGAATAGCTATGGGACGGTATTAACTGAGTAATTTTGGTCTATTACATGCACAGGCATGAGCAAACCCACTTGCCCGATGCCCGGGACAAGTGTTTTTTACGGTCGGACAACAAGAATTTTCAGGACCACTTGTTCGTGGACAAGCACTTTTAGAATAGACTACTACATGTAATGCATAATGCTTTCACAGTACTTCATAAAAAGTCTGACGCTTGACAATGCGCAGCATATTTTAGTAACAAATTGTCGGCGCACAAAGAAAGATCAAACAGAAAACGCACTATGCCATGGTTACGCATAGCACAGTGTTCATCAAGTTAGAGTCACAAACAATCCCGCGATTTATTGACGGTTTAAAAGAAAAAAATGTAGGCCTACTCAATTTAAAACTTGTTATTTCCTGCAGTAAAGATTGAAAATTTATTCTTAATCATTAAATGTTAGCCAGATCTGTTGTATGTTTACACATACAGCAGACCTACATATTTTCCCAACGTATCGTACCTGTAAGCTATCAGCCGCCTGGGCCTGCTGCACATGATCTGTTTACAATATAAATTCGCACTGGTCTAGTCTATAAATACCAGACATATACAAAGATTTTGGTCGCACAGCCATTAGTTGATAAGTTGAGTTGGACGACATGAAGTGTCTGGACTTCAAGACTAGTAATTATTTTCGAGTACGAATATGAACAGCAGCCTTTAGGCGAACTTCAAAATAGGCCTAGTCTATTTGCACGTGTGGGGAAGACAATCTAGACAGACTAAGAAGGGTAGTTAAATTGGGATATAGAGTTGTTAAAGTAACTAAAAAATCATTCACTAAGTGATGATGATAATGTGTATATAAAATCCAAATCTTGTAAAACTTAAGTTAAAAATTTATGGGTTTAGTGCCTATGAATCATTTTCCCGTCCCAAATATTTCGCCGTCTAGGAGATTCTCTGGGACTAGTAGAAGGAATTCCTCCCCCTCTGCCCATGCTCATAGTTATATAGGCCTACATTGCTTGTCTTTCGTTGAGATGTAAGCAATTTTATTTATTTTGCAATAAATGAAATGAGGATGTGTCAGGCTGTAAAATATTCCCCGCAAAAAATATTAGGCCAAGAAATCCATCGCCACATTTCGAAAATATGTGCCGATTTCCATGGATATTTTGCAGAAAATTGAGTGCTTGATAGTAGGAACACAAGTACAGTATTTACGATTCGGTGCATCTCTTTTTCTAGAGGGGTACAATCATATAGTATGGCCACCGCGCACCCCCTTCCCCCTAAAAAAAAATAACGTCATAAAACACAGTCCTGTCAACGTGTGAATGAGAACTCGTGCATCGTAGGAATCAACCATGCCTGAGAAATTTTTACTTGCAGTTGTCGTTTTAATTCTTGCAAATTAAAAAGAGAAAGAAAAACATTTTTGCGTGATCAATGCAGTATGCATGTAGGAATTTTAATGTTGTAGGGCCATAGCAAAAATACTTTACTTTTATGTTATTTTTTATGATTATTGCGCAATATGATGAATATTGGGACAAATAAAATTGTCTTCAGGACAAGTGCATCTTTCAAAGGTACTTGTCTGGGAACAAGTGGAAAAATATGAAATTCCCTCATGCCTGATGCATGTGTGCGCACTAACATAGCAACACTACCATAGATCTACAATCGGAAGCAACGTAAGCGCTCAACTACTGCACAACAGTTCAGTTGTGTAGTTTCCCAAATTGGAATAAAATTTGGCTTGAGCGCTACTGGCAACTTGTCAGTTGGGTTGAGGGCAACATAAGACTAGCATTATACTGTAAACTAATCAGACTACAGTTTTCATTGTGCTTGCAACGTTACAATCAACCACAATGTAAAGCCTGTCTGTTCGTATTGTAACTTGGTGCAATTGGGTATACCAGTCTTTCAAAGGAAAATTCAACAGTGATTCCAATACCAATCAATTTTGCAAATTCCACTAGCACTGACTGGAAAATTCAATACACCATGGTCCATAAAATTGGAAATGTTTGTCACAAAATTAGTTTTGTACAACTGTATTGTATTTTTTCTTATTTGTTTATTATTTCATTGTGCAATTATAAGTATCTATTTCAATTTGTCAGAAAGGCAAATAAAATATATATATATATATATTTTTTTTTTCTATAGTAAAAGTGTTTCTAAATGTGCCATGTTTTAAATCATATTGTTTGGTCATACAGATTATATTCTTTACTATTTGAAGTGTTGATAACTGTTACTTTTACTTAGTAAAGCTATCTAAAATCTAATGTATTTTTTGTATGTAAATATTATCTTATAGTCAAATGAATTTAAGTATAATCGTGAGCAATTTATGAAGACGGCTGTAACATGGACAAATAAACATGCTTTAACTACGGTGAGTTCATATGTTTTCTTCGACATAAATAATTGTGGATTGATAGTGCATTCTACAATATATTAACTATAACTATCACGTAATCCAGCACCTACCTGCAGCCATTTCATGACAACATCCTATGCAGTTTGTTTTAATATAGCTTCTAACACCCTATGCAGTATGTTTTAATGTAGCCTCTAACACCCTATGCAGTTTGTTTTAATATAGCCTTTAACACCCTATGCAGTTTCTTTTTATGTAGCATCTAATACCAGATGCAATTTGTTTTAATATAGCTTTAACAATGCAGTTTATTTTTATGTAGCATCTAATATGCAGTTTGTTTTAATATAGCTTTAACACCCTATGCAGTTTATTTTTATGTAGCATCTAACAATATGCAGTTTGCTTTAATATAGCCTCTAACACCCTATGCAGTTTGTTTTAATATAGCCTTTGACACCCTATGCAGTTTGTTTTAATATAGCCTTTAACACCCTATGCAGTTTGTTTTAATATAGGACCCTATTAAGTTTGTTTTAATATAGCCTCTGACACCCCATGCAGCTTTTTAGTTCCTATGCATGTAATGCAATAGGAACTATTGTAATCACTCCTAGTCACATTTCTTTTGTTTTTTATTGTGTGTAGTATGTGTGTGCTTATGTGTGTAGACATTTATGCAAATGCGCATGCGTCAAAGAAAAGTTTTCCGACATTGTGTTTTACATTGTGATGCGAAGTTCGTGAAGTTTCTGCAGAGTTCAGTCAGGGCTCACGCTTTAACCGATCGGCAAGTCGGCATGCATGAAACTATTTTGGTTTTAGGGCAAAAAAAATCAACTGCTGTGGCATAGGTATTTTGAAGAAGGCCTAAAATAAAACAATATATTTTAGGCCTATTTTGAGAATATGCGACTTATCCGACAGTGAGGCAACGTATTGGAACGCATCACCACCATACATGGATGCGCTACAAGCATCCAGTTTCACGTACGATCCTAAATACGAGCCCCCTCAGCCACAGAATCCACGAAAGCAGAAACGACAGAGAAACATCATCTGGTACAATCCTCCATTCAGCAAGAACATCGCCACCAACATCGGCAAATCATTCCTGAACCTTATTCATAAGCACTTTCCCCCTACAAACCCACTACACAAATTATTCAAAAAAAAAAAACAACGTAAAAGTTAGTTACAGCTGTATGGAGAACATGGGTACCATAATAAATTTACACAACAAGAAAATACTAAACCACGGACAACCTGATCCTGTAAACGGCAATTGCAACTGCAGACGGAAAAATGAGTGCTCGCTGGATGGAAACTGCCTCACCCAGAACGTGGTCTCCAAAGCCGAAATCACAACTCAAAACGACACGAAACAGTACATTGGATTAACGGAGAACACCTTCAAATGCAGATACACCACACACAAGCACTCCTTTAATCATCGCAAGCATCAGAACAGCACGAGACTGTCAAAATATATATAACTGAAAGATAGCAACACCCCCTTCACCATTAAATGGAACATAATAAAACGAGCACCCCCATATAACAATATCACTAAACGCTGCAACCTATGCCTAACAGAAAAGTATTACATCATCGCATCTGACCGTAACAAAACATTAAACAAACGATCAGAGTTGATCTCCGCCTGTCGTCACCGCAACAAATACTTGCTCAAGAACTGTTAATTTCCACGCCCACTTTCTACAAACCTCACGCCCATCACTTATAATATACCTGTTCCTAATGGAAACATTTTCTCCCACCAGTAAATTCCACAACACGTATATGTATACCATCCTTTCTGCTCAATAACTCAGACCTGACGATTGCACATTGCATGAAACTGCAGTAGTCGAAAATAAAATCCTTACACGTATCGTTGTCTACCTACATTATATTTGCTCTACCAA
>NW_022701964.1:245946-248141 GCF_011630105.1 Anneissia japonica | reverse complement strand
TATATATACACGTATATATATATATATATAGGGCCTATATACTTTTTAAGTCATGTATCATTCATAGGAACGTTGACGCCTGCAAGGCTCTGCTTTCAATATAGCCTCCAACACCCTATGCAGTTTGTTTTAATATAGGTGCTCTATGAATTTTGTTTTAATAGCCTCTAATACTCTATGAAGTTTGTTTTAATATAGCCTCTAACACCATACTGTATGCAGTTTGTTTTAATATAGCCTCTAGCACCATGTGCAGTTTGTTTTCATATAGCCTCTAACACCCTATGCAGTTTGTTTTAATATAGCCTCCAACACCAGATGCAGTTTTTTTTAATATAAGTACCCTATAAAGTTTGTTTTAATATAGCCTCTAACACCGTATGAAATTTGTTTTAATATAGGCTCTAACACCCTATTTGTTTAAATATAGCCTTTAGCACTCTGTGCAGGTTTTAATAGACAATTTTCGTTTTGACTACGCGGCCAGTCTAATACGAACTAATAGAGCGTTAATAGGGTGTTTGAGACTATATATAAAGGGCAAATAGAAAAAATTATTAGATTATCCCTCTTTTTTTTAATAAAAAAATCGATGAGGGAGGGCAGTTTTTTTTTTGGTTTTTTTTATTGGAACAATAGATTATTTTGCTTCCTGTTTTTATTGAGGGAAGGACTGTTTATATATGACTAATAATAGTAAATATTGTATAAAAAGTCTTTTAATTTTATAGTTTTTTTAAGAAAATGTATTTGAAGTCACAAAATTGCATTGTTTTATGCTGTTGAAATAATTGATGTGGCAAATTTTTTTTTTTTTTTATTCCCGCATCAATATTTCCAGAATTTTTGATGTGGGCGGGAGTGATAATCTAATAAATTTTTCTATTTGCCCTTATATAGTCTCAAACACCCTATGAAGTTTGTTTTATTATAGCCTCTAACACCCTATGAAGTTGGTTTTAATATAGCCTCTCCCTATGAAGTTTGTTTTAGTGTAGCCTCTTAAACCTTTAAGGTTTGTTTTAATATAGTCTCTATTACCAGTCCCTATGTAGTTTGTTTCAATATAGCCTCTAACACCTTATAAAGTTTGTTTCAATATAGTCTCTTATACCCTATGAAGTTTGTTTTAATATAACCTCTCCCTATATAGTTCGTTTTAATGTAGCCTCTAACACTGTTTTAATCTATAGTCTCTAATACCAGTCCCTATGCAGTTTGTTTTAATATAGCCTCTAATACCCTATGCAGTTGGTTTTAATATAGCCTCTAACACCCTATGAAGTTTGATATAATAAAGGTTTGTTTTAATATAGTCTCTAATACTGGTTCCTATGCAGTTTGTTTTAATATAGCCTCTAACACCCTATAAAGTTTGATATAATATAGTCTCTAAACACTCTATGCAGTTTGTTTTAATGTGGCCTTTAACACCCTATGCAATTTGTTTTAATGTATGTGTAACCTCATTTACATATTACAGAATATCATATTTTAGACTATTAAAATGATTAAGAGCTCATATGTACATTTTAATGTCATAGCATAATGTGCTAAAAAATATTTATAAAAAAAGGCCACTTCATATTCTGACAAACTCGTGTTTTTTAATAGTGGATTCCAACCATTGTTTGTTTCTTTTAGAATTGTGTTGCAACATCAAGTGAGAACAAGGAACCACAGGATAATTTGCAAGATGATTCATTCTCTGATAGTAGCAGCTCAGATGAAGAAATAGAAAATAATAAGATAGAAAATAATAATATGGAAAATAATACGATGATCAAAAGAAAAGCAGAACTGGCTCCATCAGATAAGAATACAAAGAAAGCAAAACATAATGGGAATCAGTGTTGTTGAAACATACATTACAACCCATATGCTGTGTATACTGTAAATGAAAGTAGGGATGTGATATTCTTCTTGTGATATCGATAATAATAATGTATTTTATATTTTTTCATAATTATTATAAGATGCAATTATGTCAAGCCAGTCACCTTGTTTTATATATTATAATCAGACTGCTGGTTGTAGCCAGTGGCGTATGTAGGGGATGGCATGGGGGAGGGTGCAGTACCCCCCAAAAAAATTGCTCGTGTCCCCCCCCAGTCGCTCACCCAAAAATCACGGTCAATTAGTTAAAAATCACCTAAAATCACCATATTAGCGCCCCTCAACTGATCATTAAGCCC
>NW_022701964.1:241424-245897 GCF_011630105.1 Anneissia japonica | reverse complement strand
GTTGTAGCAGTGTCCTGATGGTGTGATCAGTCTTTGATACAATAAACAAATTGTGGCTGCTGATGATAAATTATTAGGAAGGCCTATTAAACATCCTGGTAGACATTTGTAAAAAGATAAAAAATGTAGTGTAAGTGTTAATCATTTCAGCGTTGCCTTTTTCTTCAGAGTTGCCTTTAATATAAAGTCAGTTACCAATTGCCACCTCGTGACCATGCCTTTTTAGCCCCAGCCCCTAGGTGGTCTAGGCTTCATTCATGTTCACAAGCACTATAGAGTGAGATTTGTTAGGATCTTTTTGTGCATTCAGAGCATGGTCAATAGCAATGTTTTTGCAAACAAGACATACAAAATTGTGCTTGCTTGGAATAAGCAAGTTATGTGTAAACGAAAATTATTACGTCATGACTGACTTACAATAATTTAATTATTTATTATAACAAGCACACTATTTGTGTTACTTTTTTAACCAAAAATAATTAATCTTCTATTTATTTATATAAATAAATAACTTGACACAGTGCTAATAAATTGATTTACAATTTTGGTACACTGTGTACATTACTATTGTTTGATAATGTAATGCACAGTTTAACACTTGCATGCTAAATGTATTAAAAAATATTTGTATGGGATGCGATATATCTTGATTGAGATTTAACTTTGTAGTAGTAGCATCTGGAGGCCAGGAAAAAATAATTCAAAATCTCAACCATTATGGGCGTTTTTGGTATGGTTTTGACAATTAAGAAAAAAATTACTGTAAAACAAAAATGAACATGCAGTAGGTGTTAACATTAAAGAACAGCTGTTTGAAAAGGGGCGGTTTGGCGCAGCAGGAACGGTTTGGTTTCCCAACCCTCGAAGTCTGGGTTTCAATTCGCTTGTGTCTTTTAAGCAAGGCTCACTTTATCTTCATTGCTTCTATCCATCCAGAAATATAATGGGTACCTGGTGGGGTTGCCTGCTACTGCGCCAATATGCCAGCAATACTAAGGCGCGTGGACACTTGCAGTGCCTCGTAACTGAAAGGAAAAGCGTTACACAAGCAACAGGTAACAGGATAAAGGGAAACACGTCACTTTCAAATTCTTGATGGTGTCTAGGAAGTAAGATTTTCTTTTTGGTTCTTTTGCTGTTCTGAGTCATTTTTAAATGGTACTTGACCTGTCCAACATAACTGTTTAGCCACTGCCACTTTCCGCTTCCGCCAACTAAAAAGACGCGTGTAAAATTTCTGTGTTTGTGGCTTTGGTTTTTGTGCGAGAAATATGCCTACTATGCAAGCATAGACCTTTAGCAAATGTAATGACTCAGATTTTTTCATAATACGCTATAGGCACTGTCAAATAGAAAACATTAAGGCTGATAATGCCCTCACATACCAGTAGTAGCCCAGTAAAGGGCGTTTTTATACCAATATATTACAGAGACCTAGGTAAATCAGAGATTCAATACAACCAAATCATCTCTCCATTCGCCCCTCATACAACTGATAATGCTCTCACATACAAGTAGTAGCCCAGTAAAGGGCATTTTTATACCAGTAGATTACAGAGGCCTATTGGTAAATCAGAGATACAATACAGTCAGATCATCCCATTCCATGCAACAAATACGCGCCCTTGCAAACCTGTAGTTTAGGTAGTCCAAAGAGATGGAAAGTCGTCACCGCGGAATTTATAAAAATAACAATGTAAAAAATTAAATTGCACTCCTCTTTGAATATACGCCTGAATAAACTCCCCATCTAGAGCCTATTTGGAATAAATGCCTCCCTCGATGAACACCCCGATGCGTTTATTTTTTCACCAAACAATTTCCCCCCTATAAATGACTCTAAACAAGACTGATGGAAACAACACAATTCTCAACACATTAATGTTCTACTCCAGTAGATCTCGAATCATACTTTTTCTAACATAATGGGATCAATACGTTTGAATGAAAACATTTTGACTGTAATTATGTGTCCATTGTTTCCCACAGCATTGTTGTTTTTCAGTATTTTGCCTTTTAATCTGTATATTACGTAAATATATATATATATATATATATATATATATATATGTATATTATATATATGTTATGTACAGTATATGTATGTATAATATATTATCACATATTATGTATCTATGTGTATATGTATGTATGTATATGTGTAATGAACATATAATTGCATATAATACAAATCAAGATAGCCGTTAACGCTGTTAAATTTTATGTAAATCACCAAAGAAAGATTAATACAGTGTTCGAATAAAGGACATAATAAATTCGTTGTGAGCTATGCTATTTGTTTCCAACCGTACGTACCTATTGTGTAATAGAGTGTATCTGGCCGTAATTTGAATCTGTTCAACCATGGAGCCTCTGTGGTCTAATGGTTATGACGCTCTCCTTGACAGCGAGAGGTCGCAGATTCGAATCCCGTTAGAGTCATTTTATTACACAATTTCTTCATTTATTTATAGGACTACATTCGTTGAGAGCTATGCTACACGATGTATTATGTCCTCTATTCGAACACTGTATTTACCTTTCTTTGATGATTTATATATATATATATGTATATATATATATATATTATATATATATATATTCACAAGCATATGCCTATACAATTATACAGCAAACTTTCGTCACTGTAATTAGCTACTGTAAAACACGAGTCATGCGCACTAACTCAATATTTCGATCAGTTATTAAAATGCTGACCTTTGAGTGCCAGAAGCAATTATTTATAGACAAACCCCGATGCTTCTAATGCGTATAGAATATGAAATGGAATGGAATAAACGGTGTACACTAGTCTTGGTTGATCAACGTGGCGATTGTTTGCATTACAGTAGGTCTACATTGCCCTGTCTATTATATCTAATTGAATATTTTTGTTTAAAATTATTTTCTAACAGGCATGCGACTTATTTTTGCCATAAAGTAAATAAGGTTAGCAAATCAATATATCTATCTGAAATCTTCGGAGGAATTTATAGAATCAGCAAGCTAGGAATGCATTGATATTTTTTTTTTCATAAATATGCAAATTGAAAATCAAATACAGTAATCAAAGCTCATTACATAAAATACCGCGTCACACCGCCTAACGTCGATAATATCATTTTTTTTTTCTTGTCTTGTCTATATGCTCGAAACATTATTCATGGTTAACCTACGTTGACACTCACCGACGTACTTAGCTCCACTTTAAATTATAATAGGCTACGTCACGTGTCACAGCGCTTAATAATTAAATTTCCTAGCCTCCTTGCAAAATATTGTTATCGGGTGAAGCAGTTTTTACACGCAACATCAATCGGTGTACGAGCTGTCGAGTGTGAACTAAGCAAAGCTGTGGACGGTAGGTGATACGTTACATATGCTATCTTGTATAAGTCTACTCCTAATTTTTACAGAATATATGGATAGGCCTACACATTGCGTCACACCGCTGATCAATAGACTAACATGCCTGACTAGGAATGTTCATCTTTCGTGAAAGCCCACCATATGTATTATCATATTGGATAGCGTAATTTAAACATTATGCAGGCAGTTGCAATTCCTATATCACCTTAACGTGATGCCTCTTTGGAGACTTCGTCAATTACCGATCCAGATCCAGATCTTATAATTCATGTTGGCCCTAGCTGAACAGTGTCAATAAAACACTTGCTCAGGTATGTGGTTGTTTTTGATAGTATCACAGATATAACATAAACCGAATGTGATAATTACAGTATTATGAATAATTAACACATTGGAATCAAGTATGATATTTTAAACAAACCGTAAGCAATGTAGCAGATGAGAAAAATAGTGTAATATTATTTGTTCGTGACTTAAAATCACGAAATGGGATGCTAAATGGATTATTGGCCCATCTAAAAATAAATTTAGCCACTGAAAACATATCAGTTATTGGCAGCCATTGACTAGGAAATCCAGTTGGCATATTACATCTCATGATATTCTTATATTATACTATATTAAATCATATTGTATTATATTATGTTGGAATACATCTTATTTAGAAAAATTAGCCATTATTTTGAAATATTCAAACTAATTTAACCATTTAAAGAGAATCGTGCGGTCGTCCAGTCCTAGGTATATACTTAACATTCCTTTTTTTTTCTTTTCCTTCCAATTAGGCTGAGCTTTTTTTTTCAATATTTTCTACCAAGTTTATTCTACGAATTCAGTCTTTTAAATTCTTTACTTCTTTTCCTTATTCCTTTTTTTTAAATTTCATTTCAATTTCTTTGTTTTCATTTCATCTACTGTCACTGAAATTTTGGCTAACGTCAATCAATTCATAATGACAGTATAAATGATAACCTGCATATGAAACGTGGTGCTGGGCTTTCAATCGGAAGGTTAGGGGCTCGAGACCGATACTTGTCACAGAAAACTTAGGCTTTTACATCTGCCTGTTTAGGCCAATTATTATCTATCTATATTTATATATAC
>NW_022701964.1:236153-239779 GCF_011630105.1 Anneissia japonica | reverse complement strand
GTGTGTGTGTGTGTTTTTTTTAGAAAAGATAGCACAGCCAATTGCAATGTAGTCATTGCGTATAATAATTAATTTGTAATAACCGCTATCGCTGTGGAGTAACAGCAACTTCACAGGAAATTATTTAAATAAGTGCGATTATGAACAGATCCGTCTAGCCATAGCAATGATATTTGTTAAATGTCTAAAATGTTAAAAGGTCTAATGGCAGGAATCAAATCATAGCACGTGTTGTAAAATAAGTTGTTGTGCTGTTCCTTATTAAATTGACTTTGGTTTACATTGAAATTTAGGCAGCAAGTATGATGGCGAATGGGGACTCGAAGAATACAGGGACAGAAGGCCCGTCAGAAATTCCGTTATGTGTGGAATCAGAATCAAAGTGTTTCAATAAATTTGTATCAGCAAAGTTTTTTACATTTTGCTTATGCTTAGTAATATTTGCGGATTCTTACGCGGCTGGAACCATAGGCAGTATGTTGACGACATTAGAACAACGCTATGAACTGATGGCCTCGGACTTAGGTTGGATAGTTAGTTCGTATAACATTGGAACACTATCGGTTATTCTGTTTGTAGTTCACGTTGGTAGCCGTCAGTCAAGTAATCGACCGAAATGGATCGGGGTCGGAGTTATAACAATGGCATTCGGAGTGTTTGTAATGTGTCTTCCCCAGTTTATTAATCAACCTTACTCCAGTAATATTAATAGCAATATAACAAATAACCAATACCTTTGTGATGCTCACTTCGAGACATCATGTCCAGTTGATGGTGTCCAGCGATCTGCCGATAAAAGATTAGCGTTCTATCTACTTGTGACAGGCATGCTTATAAATGGAATAGGCATAGCACCAGTGATGCCCCTCGGATTTTCGTACATAGACGACAGCGTGCCGAAGGCAACTTCAGGTTTATATATCGGTAAGTTTAGTAATAGTAGTGCACATTATTTAGCGAGCGGTGTACGTAAAACATATATGCCTATAACTATTTCATTCACCTCTATCAGTGCATCAGTAGCAGGATCATTACCGTCTTCACTAGTTAAAGCTTGTGGGTGATCTAAATTTTCTAAATGTCAAAGAAAAAAACAAAAAAAAACTAGTGCCCTCAGGACAATAATGCATAATATTGTCCTGTATGATAATGACGGTGTTGCAGGCAGTTTGGTTCACCCCAAAATTTATACATTTCAAAAGAAGTATACAGTCGAATCCTGCGAATGACAATATGCCCATCTAGCCAATGTCTGTCAACCGTCTTGTAAAAGATGCCAAATTTGTACGTAGCAGTAATAGGGATTAACTGGAGGTTGAAGTTACCAATGAGTAAAAATTATTCTACTATAATTATTATATACTCTATTAGGTGATCTACTCACGTGTTCCTGTCTTAATCGGATCGGTGTTTTTTTTTTTTTTTTTTTTTTTTCTCGAAATTAGCGTACCTTGTAGGTCAGAGTTTTAAAGGTTCTCTTAATAATTACTACTAACATTCATTATAGTAGCATATGTTTATATATACTTCACAGTGGCAGATTCAAGAGGGGTGGGGGAGCCGGCCCGGCCCCCTAAATTTTTCAAAATAAAAAAATAGAGAAATAAAGAAAATTCTAATCAAATGTTGAGTCTAAGAGTGTTATTTCCGGTGCAATAATCATAAATTTTACCTCAGCCCCAACCATGGTGGGTGAAATTCACTCTTTGGGTCCCCTTTATTTCTTCCTGGATCCGCCACTGCTACATGTAGTTTGCATTCGAGGTGGTTATATTTGTGCGGCAAACCTAATAACCAACTTTTGTGTACATTAACAGGCCCGTAGCCAGGTTCTTCCAAAGGGGTGAGGGGGGTTTCTGGGCGTGAGGTCCACCGTCGAAGCCCCAGTGGGGTCGGCGAAACCCCCAAAGCAAGAGGATTTTTGTGCTTTATTGGTCTAAATAATGCTAAAAAGCAGATAGGTTAGAAAACTTCTGTGTCTGGGTGGGTCTGCAGTGCATTAGTAGGGTTGGAGGACTTATTTGGGAAATTTGAAAAGGGGGATAGCCAAAAAAGAGTGGGTTTGCTAGACCATAAATCCCCCTCCCCCCGGATACCGGCCTCATTATCTGACTAATCGATTAGACCTAAGAAGTGATGATTCTAATGGCGATTTGTGCAAGATTTAGCTACATGCAGATACCCCTCCCCCCTGGATACGGGCCTCATATCTGACTAATCGATTAGACCTAAGAAATGATGATTCTAATGGCGATTTGTGCAAGATTTAGCTACGTACAGATAAGGATTATCTAACTTAACATAAATTTAAACATGTCTCGGTGGGAAATTCACTGTACAGAAATTAAATCAAGAGATCTGAACAGAGGAGCTATATCTGAATGCACTTTTAGTTTGGTCGTTGACATCTAATTAACTCCTAAATTGTCTTTATAAAGCGGATACACTAGCACGTTAGGCCTATAAGGTAGCACAGATCCTATCAGACCCTATATACGAATTCGTATATAGGGTCTGTGACGGTAGGTTAATAGACTTAATTTGGTAAATCTTAGTAATGGGACGCCAGAATGTTCCTGATGCCAAGCCAAGCAATGTATTGGGTTGGGATAATTGGGGACCAAATCCCCCTCCCCCATTGGACCCAAGCAAAGTCTTACGTGGGTGCATAAACCAGGCTGCGACATTGTAAAGGTTGTTGGCAATTTGAAATGTGTTGAGACTTCAAGAGGAGCCGCTGGGATTTGGCTGCTCAGATTATGAGGCTCTTAAATTGATTAAATAAGCTGCCTTTCAACTCCTATCTGTCAAAGCTGTCGGGAGTTGGGCCTCTGGACCCCATTTGAAAGGTTCTTGGCGGCCTGGGTACACTCACACTCCTGGTACCACAAGACCTCTTAAATGAAATAAAGCTTTATCAGTTTCATTACGAGGCTGAGGAAGTGGATATGTGTTTTTTAGACGTAAGAAAAAAATTGCTATCACAGAGTTTGAACAAGCTTAACCATCTCCAATCGTCATAAGCACTAATATCGCACGTGGTCAAACTAGTCAGAGATAAGATACGCCCTTTTCTGTGCATTGTTTTCTGCTTGCTTGATCTCGAATGAGATTATCATACTGTACTATTGTTTGGTAATTAATCTGATCATACCTTGTGTCATGATATGTTGCACTTTTCAGGAATAGTACAAAGTATTTACGGTTTCGGAACAATACTCAGTTTTCTGCTGGGAGCAGTGTTTATTCTCTTATGGGTTGATTTTTACCGGGTGGAGACAACGGACATTGACATCAATTCGAATCATCCATCGTGGGTTGGAGCTTGGTGGATAGGTCTACTGGTGTCCGGTCTATTGTATCTCTTCGGGTCTTTTCCACTGTTTGGATTTCCAAAAAAAATAGAGTGTCATAAACCAGAAGAGAACGGTAGAGTTGAGTACGAAGCAGAAGACGACATTGGAGTGGCAGTCTTAACAGGACATAGCATTAAAGGTAATAATCTAGGAATGTTTCTTTAAAAATAATTATTATGCCAGTGATGTACCGTATGTAAAAGAATATAATCAGGAAATTAAAAATTAATTGTTAAAAATCTTCCGACCACAAACAGATAGGAAACAAAT
>NW_022701964.1:220958-235789 GCF_011630105.1 Anneissia japonica | reverse complement strand
GGTGGACAAGGGGAAAATATCCATCTTTGGAAAATCTTTCTCCACCCCTTAACAAATGCATCCTCTGAAAGTGCCTAAAATTCTCAAATTCATTTCGCGCATTTCTTGTTACGGTAGGCCAATTTCCTCTATAAATTGCACATTTTATTGAGTTTTCATCAATTCCGAAGAAATTAGAATTAAAAACACAAAAATATTTTGCGCGCTTGGCGCGCATTTTTTAGGGTTTTTTTAGTTTTATCCTTTTAAGTTATTTAAACACATAATAGTCCCAAACTCAAGAAAGACAAATTTAAGATAGATCACTTTAACCTAAAAGAAGGGCCTCAATGTGTATAGATGGTGAAAGAATATGTTTGTAATAGATAAAACCATGATGAAAATGCTTATACTTAGTTTCAAACAGACGTGTGTGGCCGATATTATAAATAAGATAAGCCCTGTGTCGTATTGTTTTCTATATGGGGAGTGGGGTGGGTATGGTAAATTACTAACCAGGAAATGAGGATTGTATAATAAAAATAAATGCCCACTCTGACCCAAGACCCCTGTTACGCGCCTGGTGTTAGCGCCAATGTGTGCCCTAGTGCGGACAGGAAATGTGCCCCCCTCTGAAGCTGGAAACCTTGTTTTTGCAAAATAAATATATATAAATATTATAGGCCTAATCAATAAATTCCTCATCAACCGATATAACCTTTAACATTCTTGGAATTGACATAACATTACTGATGTCGTACACACCATTCAGTGTGAAATGTGGCTCTCTTTGCAAGCACATCTAACATCTAAGGAAAGAAGAGCTTAGATTGGTACCAGATAAAATAATTTTGTTTATCAACATTAATACATTATGCTAATTTACATCTTTGTAAGCGCATAAGACAGTGCAAGTTATTTCTGTGACAGTCTTTTGAATTGTTTAAAGCTCCATTTCATCCCATACATAGTCAAAATATTGGGGGATGATACAATGGACCATCCTCCTTGTCAAATATTGGGGGGGGGGTATATCCCCCATCCACCGGGATCTACGCCTATGGGTTCAACACATTCGTAAGGCAACAACTGCCCTTGTTACCGTATTATAAGCCGGGCACACATTTCTTCGACTGTCGTCGGCAACGCGAGACGATCTACTCAAACTGCCACCTACAATCAGCAGACGGCGTCACGGTTCGCGGAGATGATACGTTTGCCAACGATCGTACGACTGTCGTAGTGTGTTCACAAATTCACGATTTTTTAATTTTTGAAAATCGCAGTGGTGTCGTACCTACTAAATTTCGTGGTCATAATTAGTGCACCGTACTGGGTCTTGTTGCCATCGTGGTGGACCACAATTTTAATGTTCCAAAGAATTTGTAATGAATGCAAAAATATTGGTCTACCGTAGCAGCATCTTGTCGAGTAAGTGTTGTACAACGTTGTCGTCATTTGTCGTGACGACGTCTTGCGCATTCGCTACGGTGATGATACAATTAGATACGATGCCACCAGAATACCATCACGGCTGTGGTTCAAATCACGTGACTCATCATTGAACAGTTCCGTCACACAAAGAAAGATTTCAAATCTATTATTTAATGCAATGTGGCCGCACAAAATAACCGACCGACTGACAGACTAACAATGGAATGACCGACCACCATCACTGAGAAACAGCCTGCTAAATTTTAAACCAAAACGACTAACAGAAATAGGGAAAATAACATGTTAAATGTAATAGGGACCGACACTGACCAACCGACACAACAAAAACTATATTCTAATGAACAATAAAAAGCTAAATAATGAAAAAAAAAATGTTATAGAAAAATAACGTATATACAAGACTTTTTCTTACTATCACGATTCAATATTGATTTATCGTGTATACGAAAAATATTTTCACAAATCAAATAACATAATAATCATGTATAAACGATAAAATCGTCATAGTATGAACATTTTTTTTTCTCGTTAATCATTTATTTACTCTAAAATATAGTAGCACTCTATTTTATATCCTTGCGTTGGATTTGAGTAACTTAATAGGCCATGGAAATATATATTTATTTTATTAAGTTTTATCCTATAAAATTTAGACATATTTACAATGTCATGGTGAAAATTCCCTTTAAAATATTATTTTCTAAATAGGCCTATGACATGTTTTGTGAATTTTGCCTCTTAACCAGCTTATTATGTTAAAGCATATTAAATATAAAATATATTTTAAGGGTCAACGTTCATGGATAAAATGTCAAATTCATTATCTGAAATTATTATTATTATCCAAAAAAAAAAAAGGAAACAAAAGCCAAAATTTTAAAAAGAATAATTAGTTTTAAAATATTTTGGAGGCCTCTCTACATTTTAAAATTTAAAATGTAGAGAGGCCTCCAAAATATTTTAAAACTAATTTTTTCACAAATCAAATAACATAATAATCATGTATAAACGATAAAATCGTCATAGTATGAACTTTTTTTTTTTTCGTTAATCATTTATTTACTCTAAAATATAGTAGCACTCTATTTTATATCCTGGCATTGGATTTGAGTAACTTAATAGGCCATGGAAATATATATTTATTTTATTAAGTTTTATCCTATAAAATTTAGACATATTTACAATGTCATGGTGAAAATTCCCTTTAAAATATTATTTTTTAAATAGGCCTGACATGTTTTGTGAATTTTGCCTCTTAACCAGGTTATTATGTTAAAGCATATTAAATATAAAATATATTTTAAGGGTCAACGTTCATGGATAAAATGTCAAATTCATTATCTGAATAATCCAAAAAAAAAAAAAAAAAAAAGGAAACAAAATTTCTCCTTCTAGAACAGCAACTTCCATAATGCAGGTAATGGTGGAATATCAACAACTATGACGACAACGACAACTTTCAAATATCCATAAATTGCACTTTTTTGTCATTGATTAATTTAAACATGCGTGTTGTTACAACGTATTGAGTCACGCTTGCGTCTGGTGACGTAAATATCTTGGTAATTCGTAAATACGTCGTGACAAATTTTAACGTTGTTGTAACTCTGTCATCATAATAATTCGTAACAATGTCGTCAAGTGTCGTCTTGACAAAATTTAAAATTCACTTCAACTTTAACTTGACAAAATGTAAAATTCAATTGAACTTAAACTTTTTGAGTACAAATCACTACGATAGAGCAAGATTTCACAACTTTTAAAAATCGTGTTCTATCGTAGCAAAATCGTGAATGTGTGAAAGGGGAACAATGTGATAACAATCAACTTAAAAATACTCAGCAATTTAAAGACTTAATTAATATTATTCATTTCCCTATATTTAGATCTTGTGCAATCGATGAAACGTCTATTAACAAATCCACCGTTTATTACACTGATGGCCGGTATTACTGTTGAATATGGAATGTTTTTCGGTGAGGCTACATTTTTTCCGAAGTACTTTGAAACTCAATTTGGATTATCACCAACCAATGCAAATATATTAACAGGTATTCAGATTGTACATTAAAATCATATAATAATTAAGCATGGCCTATCGTATTACTGCAAGGTTTATTCCAAAATTGCATTCCTTGCAAAAATGTTTTTTTAGTAAGAGTCTGTTTTCTTTGCATTCCTCAAATGGACTGTGGTCTTTTCTACTGTGTTCTTTAATTTTCTGATTTTTGAACTGATTTTTTTTCCGATGTAATACAACCGTTTAAGCTTTTGCTACCGGTTTGGAATTTGATGTTTTTTAAACCTAAATAAATAAATAGATAAATAAAAATACCAGTAAACTGTGGGCCCTTAATTATTACTACAAAAATTATTGCTATTCATATTATTAGATCTATTGTTATTATTCTGTTTGTTAATGAAATTAATTCTAAATGCCTATGCTGCAGACGCCTTAAGGGCAAATCAGGCAGCCATGAACCATGAAGCCTCTGTGGGCTAATGGTAACCATGAAGCCTCTGTGGGATAATGGTTATGACGCTCGCTTTGACAGCGAGAGGTGGCAGGTTTGAAGGTTGGAGGCATTTTGTTACAAAATTTTCTTCATTTATTTACAAGACTACATTCGTTGTATGTATTATTATGTCCTTTATTCGAACACTGTATTTACCTTCCTTTGATTATATGTGTGTTTTTGAATAAAACATTTCCCAAAAAAATACTAGGAAAAAGTTTATTAATAAAAAACACATTTTATCTCCTTGTTTTGCAAGCCATCGAATGTTTCCACTTATTCCATTGTGCCAATGGATAGCTAGAGTGGCATAAAAATTTAATTTCACTTTTTTTAAAAAGGCTACTTTTGGTAAAATTCTGTTAAATTCTGAAAAGCTCAGTAACTCTGTTATCATTTGTGCGAGAGAATTGAACTTTGGTCTCGATTTGTTTGGCTTATGTGTATTTCTATCTGTAATATATTAGTATTTTCTCCAAAAATTATCAAGGAAAAACATTATTGCCAAAAACCCCTGTTTTTAGGTAAAATAATATAATTTAAAATTTTCTTGTTTTAGCCATCAAATGTTTTCACTTATTTAATAGTGACATATGATAGCTTAAACGACTAAGAAATTACAAATATCTTTTATATACAGACAACCCCTGTGATGGACGACGAGAGTTGCGTATACCGGGTAACCGGGCAGCAAAGACACAAAAGGACCCTTAGGGGCGAAGGAAGTTATTGATCGAGTTCCTGGTCCACATATATCAAGTGCCATGTGCACCCTGTTTGATGGATACCAGCGCTATATAAAAACTACATTATTATTGTTATTATTATTATTATTATTATACTTTAATCTTATACATTTAATCTTATACATTAATTTATGATTATAATTATTATTAGTATTATTTCTATGAATTTATATAGCGTTATTTAATTGACCGAGGTGCAGTACAATATTGCTATGTATGTATGAAGTAATAGAAGAACATTATTAATGTGTGTGGTGAATGAATTCTAAAGTGTTGGATTATCTCCTTACTTACTCGGACCCAATTTTACAGATACATGGCTAAAATGGATCAGGAGCCAAAGGTATCAGGAGCATAAAAAAGAAGTCTATAGAAATTGCAAATGTACATGTGGACCATATTTAGTTGCTGGTCTCATTTTCCACTTGATTTTGTTTTGTTTGCAGGTCTGATCCCAGTCCCAGCTATTGGAGTAGGCTGTATCCTAGGCGGAATCTTGTTTAAGCGTTTGAACCTCAACCTTACCGGGTCTGCCTTACTTACAGCCACACTCAGCGGAATAACACTTGTAGGACACATTATCTTATATAATATCGGCTGCACTAGCCCCCATATAACTACGGATATAGACACGTGAGTAGTATCAGTAAGCATTGCTATTTTTGTAAGCCTTTTAACAGCTGACAGTATCCTATGTTTTGAAACATTGTTTCTGTTTTAGAAGTTTAATTTAAATAATGTCATTATTATCATTAAAGTCTTATGGTGTTTTGTCATTTCTGCAAAAGTGAATTAATTGATTATTCGTAATATTGATTAGCCGCTTATATTATCATTGTCGATCATGGTGGGAAGATGTATTACCATTTACGCTTGTTAGGTCTATTGTTCAATTTTATATACTCTTAAAATCAGAATGTTACCGGTATTTTCGTATTTGTCAGAAATGAAACTATTTGTGAAGTGTGTGATTGCAGCGATTCACAATATGCGCCTGTATGTGGAGCAGACAACATCACTTACTTTTCACCATGTATCGCTGGATGCAAAGACTATGATAGTCAGGTAATTTTGCCGATAACGAACAGGTTCTTATTTTATGAAATATGTTCAATACTTAAGTTACATGTGAAACGATTACATTCATGATATGCCTACGCGTGCGCGCACTATACATGGTGTGTCCCCCCAGGACATTCCTCCTCCGCGTTCCCTTTGACTCCACAGACCACAAACGAGAACAAAAAAGAATACATAAAGTATCATTGAGTAAGTGGTGATGATACACATTGATTGGTGGATATCTCGTATGGCAAAAAGACTACTAGATCTAAATATTCAAATATTGTAGAATTATGATTATGAAAAACCTTCAATTATCTTTCCACAGGCGTCAACGTATATCGATTGTTCGTGCTTGAGTGGCAACCTGAGCCAGTGGACAGCAGTAAAGGGAATATGCGAAGGGACACATCAATGCAACTATCTTGTTCCATTTCTAGTGTGTTTGTTTATTGTGATTTGTGTTGCCGGTATGGAGGTAGCCCCACAAACTATTCTAGCAATGAGGTTTGTGCATTTCTGGCTTATTTATGAGGTTTTTATAATTTCGTTTATAATAAACATGTCGATAAAGAAGATAAAAAAAAAAAAAAACGAAGCATGCAGCCTTAATATCTGCAAATACTCCACCCAAGAGTAGGCCTGAAGTGGATACGGTACGTGATTCTGTAGTTCACAAGTAAACCTACACATCACTCCAATGTACAACTTGTGTGGGCCACCGACAAACCTGTTTATTCATAACATAACGACATAATTCTGTAAAGCGAATGATTATGTAACATAAACTCAAATATACATATTACTATTGTTATTACCCTCATTATCATTACCATTGTAGGTATGTTATATACCAGTCTTCCGGGGTAAGAAACCAGATAAAAAACACCGTAGAGAAAATTCTCTGGAAGGCCCCTATACATTATAACACAGTACTATTAATAAACAATTAAGAAAGTATGGATCATTTAATAAACATCCCGTTCTAGCCGCCCATACAGCGACAAAAAACGTTCAACATGTAATAATGTTTAAAGATGTAGGCATATTATCCCATGCAAAATACAATACCAAAAAATAATATTTAAAAAAAAATCATAAAAATCATTTTTTAAATTAAGTTTGCTCATTTTTGACATAGAAATTAGTGTATATTTAAAATATGTTTACCCTTATTTTGCAGCGGACACTCTTAAAATGGGTGTTTTATAGGGGTTCTTCAGTTGTCCTGTATATGGAAACCCTGTAGCACATTTAAATGTACGAAAAAGAAGAAAGGGTTCGCGGAAGGGTCCTTCGAACTATTTTAAGTTCGTTAATGTTTTTTTAGAACTATTTACAGAACACTTCAAAATATAGAACCTTTTTATTCTACTGAGGGTTCCATATACAGGACAGCCCAGAACCTTTGAAGAACCATTATTTCTAATAGTAAATTGTGATAAAAACACGTTTTTTAAATTAAATAATTTCCATGTACAATTTAATATTTTGTATGTTACTGCAATATGAGAAAGTGATTTTCAAAATTATCTTATTATTATGATTTTTTTTTTCTTCATTTTTATGGGGACAATACACTTGACCACTCGCAAAGCAGCATGTCGGTGTACAGAGACCGCTGATAACAACAAACGCCCTTAATTATACCCTGCCTATTCACGCCCTTCACTTCCGCGAAGCGGAGTGATCTTCCGCATTGAGAACTTTATTTGGTTCTAATTCACCGAGCACAAAAGAGATCACACTTTTAAACACCATTGCGCTGATCTGCTGCAATGTTATATGCTGCGTGTGCCTTGATCCAACAACCCAAGTAATAGAGTGATATGCTTTTTAAGTTCATTATATTTGGCTAGTATTATCTTTGCATTGGAGTAAATTTCTTAATATCAGTGCACGAGTAGGATTGTCAATAATACATCGGGTCTCCAATCTTGCTTTGTATATAAGATAATGGAAAAATCAGCATGAAAACTCGAACAACATATCCTTGATATCAATATTTTTATGCCCCTCTACAATAAAGTGTACGGAAATAATGCTTCGTTAAAACTAATTGTTTTCTATTAATTTTTTTCAAAGATCTGTAGATAAGCAAGATAAAGCGATGTCCTTGGGTTTCAAACACGTAGGCACGAGACTGTTCGGTAAGACTTTTCCTTCCTGTTGAAATCAAAATCTCGTTGATCTTATCCGGAAAATGTACGTTTAGAGAATAATATTGATAGCGTTCAGGAATAAGAAATCTTGTTCTTATTGATCACTGTTATTATTATTCAACCCTTCATACATAAATGAATACATACATATTTATACATACATATATGCATATATATATGTATGTATGTATATATGTATATATACATATATATATATATGTGTGTGTGTTTATATATATAGGCCTATATGTGTGTATGTATATTTGTAAATATATATATATACATATATATACATGTATATAATATGTATGTATATATGTATATGTGTAGGCTTATGTGTATGTGTGTGTGTGTGTATATATATATGTGTGCGTGTGTATATGTGTATATGTCTCTCAAACTGGACAGTTTCCTACTTTTCGGAAACGTTTAAAGAAATCAATTTCTTATTATAGACCATATTTTAAACCAAATCTGGACCCATGTTTCTCCTGTCAGTGCTCCTTGTCAACATGGCTTTGTCACTGGTAGATCTTGTAAAACAAACCTTGCCAGTCTTTTGAAAACAGTCTACGAAGCAATTGATGACAGGAGACAATGTGATATAATTTATACGGCTTTTGATTTAGTTCCACATAACTTTCTTCTTTTAAAATTACATTGTTTTGGTTTTAATAGTTACTTAGATGGTAGGTTGCAGCTAGTGGTCGTCGATGGTGTAACATCAGTGTCTTCCTATTCATTCTGGTGTTCCACGGGGCTCGATTCTTGGTCCTCTCCTATTCAATCTTTATGTAAACGATATCCCTGACCTCTTTATTCACTCCAGATAACGACTGACGATGCTGACGATGTCAAATTTTTTAAAACTATCAGCAGCATTGAGGATGCTGACAGGCTTCAGATAGGCTTGGACAAATTTGTTCTTGGTCTTCTACGTAGGGTATGTCCCGTCTCTTATACACATCTAGATGTGTATAAGAGACAGGAAGTGGATACGGTACGTGATTCTGTAGTTCACAAGTAAACCTACACATCACTCCAATGTACAACTTGTGTGGGCCACCGACAAACCTGTTTATTCATAACATATCGACATAATTCTGTAAAGCGAATGGTTATGTAACATAAACTCAAATATACATATTACTATTGTTATTACCCTCATTATCATTACCATTCTAGGTATGTTATATACCAGTCTTCCGGGGTAAGAAACCAGATGAAAAACACCGTAGAGAAAATTCTCTGGAAGGCCCCTATACATTATAACACAGTACTATTAATAAACAATTAAGAAAGTATGGATCATTTAATAAACATCCCGTTCTAGCCGCCCATACAGCGACAAAAAACGTTCAACATGTAATAATGTTTAAAGATGTAGGCATATTATCCCATGCAAAATACAATACCAAAAAAAAAAAAAATTAAAAAAAAAATCATAAAAATCATTTTTTAAATTAAGTTTGCTCATTTTTGACATAGAAATTAGTGTATATTTAAAATATATTTACCCTTATTTTGCAGCGGACACTCTTAAAATGGGTGTTTTATAGGGGTATTTCTACTGATATTGCCATTACCCTTAATATTACTAGGCATATTACAATTCATTATTTATTCAATCATTTATTCATTCCATTTAATTTCATTTCGTTTCGTTCGTTCGTTCGTTCGTTCATCGCAATGTTTCGTTTTCTTTCTAAATTTATACTAATTACTTTCTATAAAACTAGAAAATATATAAATTAAATGCCTTCTTACGTTTGTTTATGTTTTATAACTATTTTAATATTCTACTGCAGGCATGATCCCGGCTCCTATTTTCTACGGTGCTGTCATCGATATGACATGTAACATCTTCAACTCGAATTGCGATCAGATAGGTGTATGTGTACTTTACGACAATCGTTCATTTCGGCACGCCTACTTCGGCGTATGCATTGCTCTTAATTCATTATCATTCACCTTATTTCTCGTGACATGGTTGTTAGTGCGTCGTACGCCAGAAGTAACACGTCATCGCGTAGATGGTTACACGCAACCGTCACAGAATGGCCGTGAGATGTTGGAACTTGAAAACGTTGAACAACCAGGTTGTTCCAATTGATTAAACGCAATAGAAAATTTATAAGTAAGCGCAAACGTAGTTTAAGTTTTTGTAGAGTGTCCAAGTCCTAGGCGCATATATATATATATAATATATTGTATAAAAATGTAAACTATATATAAATATTAATGTTTTGTAAATTTGTCTATTCATACGTTGTCAGGAGAAATCATGATGTACAGAAATAGAAGTATTATATTATTATATATAAAACAGCATATATATTATATAGATATAGTTTTTTCCTGGTAATGCGGGTGTATCAATAATAGTAATAACACTTAGGAATGAGCAATGTCTGAATACTTTTCACTATTGTTGTCGCTGCTGCTACTACCGGAACTACTACTACTGCTGCTGCTGCTGCTGCTGCTGCCGCTGCCGCTACCGCTACCACTACCACTACCTCTACCACTAGTACCACTACCACCACCACCAACTGCTACTACTCTGCTGCTGGTTTTACTGCTTTTGTTATTACTATTAGGCTAATATTAAGCAACTGTATTATAATTACACTGAAATAATGTCTAGGGCTACCGGTCTGAAAAAATGTAACAACATAGATCATCAAGTTTCGATCACACGAAGTGAATATCTTTCCATATTTCCGATTATCTGAGGGAAAGATAATAGACACACAATGGCACACTCGGTTTTCGGTTTCTTAATGAGTTACAGGAAAAGTTCGCTTTACCTACCCCTGACGACCAAAATATGCTGTATTGTATTCATTTATTTATTCGGCTTTAGTCACTATGGCTAAGATATGTTAAACATTGGATTTTATCACTCTTCAAAGTGGCAATCATGTCAGTCACGTGACAAACATACACACAAGATGCTTTATAGCCTAAAGTGAACAAAAATATTTTCCCTCGAAAGTGGAGGGAAATACAATATATTTCCCCGTACCAATTAACACTACTAATGTTTCATATCATTTTAATTGTTTCTAAATATTTTTATGTTATGAATGACAGATATGCAACTTCTATCAAACGCAATGCTAATTGTCTAAGTCCATGAAACATGCTTAGAAAATCATAACACATTACAACCTATCTTCTTTTACTGGTCATATTGTTCTTTTTAATGAAACTAATCGCAACGTTTTTTTAAATGTTCCTGTTTGACATGACTGATAAACCTATACGTCAAAACTTTGAGTAAAAATATTTTTTTTATTTATTAATATTAATAGTTAACTAGTAGCAGCAGTTGTAGTAGCAGTAGCAATAACAGCAACAGCTGTAGCAGCAGTACCGTGTTAGGTCGAATATAAGTGCAGCAGGCCTATAACTATAACAATCACAGTTTGTACTATATTCTTCTCCGCTCCAATATATAGTACAGTATACTGCTGTTTAACACGGTAGTTATAATTGCTAACGAAATTACTGATATAGGTCTAATCCAAGTAGACCTAATTGATATTGCCCTTGTACACTGTAGTGTTTATGGAGTTCAAACCTTTATGCAAATTTGGTGATGAATAGTGCAAATCTTTACCTCAAGTCTTCTTTGTTCATCCTTCTATATATATTTCCTGAAATTTTATATTTAAGCTATATATTCCAGTGTATTCTCAAGTTTGGTAATTTCTATATAATATATATAAACGTACGTTATACACCAAAGATTAAACGGAGTGCTTATATAGTTTGTAATAGTAGTTTTCAACAAGGTTACAAGTGTCTCAACAACGCAATAGATCACTAACGTTAAATAAATATGTAGTGAAACGTAATTAAAACGTAACGTAAAATGTTAAATACAATATGTGTAGCGTTAGGTGGGAATGGGATGGTCCGAAATCCACATAGCAGCAATTGTGGGACTAAATTCTGTTGCTGTTATTTGGATTTATTCTCTCTTGTCAGCAACTAAAGTTAGTTCCACGCCTTTTCGTAAACCTCAATTAACAATACCATTAACTTTCTACGTTCGGTCAGAATTATTAACGGCCAATTATTTTTAAGTCATTCAGGTGCACTCAAAACGTGTCCCTTAAAAAAATGTCCTTGTTCCCTTAACAGGGGTGGCTGTAGTGTTAAAAGATATATATTCCCCTCGTTTTACGAAAGTGTCCCCTTAGTAGGGGTGCCCCCTGAATAGGGGGTTCTGCTGTCATTATATCTGATAATATTCACATCCTTTATTGTTTCTTATCACATTTAAGTCGAGACGAATGTGTGCGGTATTCAAGGAACAGAGGAGTATTACAGGGGCGGATCAAGAATTTTCCAACAGGGGTTGGGGCACCATTATCTGGATATGGTGCCATCAGTAGTTACATAACAAAGGGACCAGAGGCCCAGTTGAAACATTTCGTATTTGTTCTATATCTATAGTTTTGTTTTATATTTTCGTAATTGGCATTTATGTTTGGAAATTTGAAAAATGTTGTGGCAAAACAGCCAGCGGTGCCCCCTCATCTGACTGGCCATTAATTGTTGCTTCCACTCGAGACAGTAGATGAAAATGTACATCAAAAGTATAATATATGTTGTAAAAGTATGTTCCTTTCCAATTCCAATCCGCTCTTCCGCTTTAACTGCACTTTAACGTAATTATGTATTTTCGTTAGTATGTGAAACCGCAATTTAAAGGTTTGTGATTTTTTATCTCGTTCGACCGACCACTTTTATCCATTTTCACTTTATCGGACTATTTTAGACTTGTTATTGTGCGTAGGCCTACATTCTAAATAAAAAAATAAAGCTATGTGCATATATGACGTTAAAGAATTAAGAGAGGGCAGCCTTCCTCTTTGAGAGACAAACAAAACAATAATGGATTAATCAATGTGTACATTAACATTTCGAAATCAAATAAGATATAGGATTGGAATAATTTGTCTAATAAAAAACAACAGTGATCGGTCTATCTCTAATCCTTATAAAAAGGGCATACAAAGCAAAATGAACAATATCTTCGAACAATGCAAGGTTACATAGTTTAGGAACTAGAGAACCAACTTCATTTCAATCACTGACATTGAGTGGATGCGATCTGGCTTTGTGACACATATTCTATGTTTAAAATAACTAATTTTCTTAACATAATTCTAACTAATAATAATAATACTGTAATAATGTTTTGTTTTTACTACAGTAGTAGCGCAAAGCATACATTTTACTAAACTTAGTGTACTTTATGTAAGAATAGCTGTAAAAATAACGTTTCCAGTACAAGAAAATCAGGACCATAGACAGTTACTCTTTCTGTATTATTATTATAATAATTGAAAGTGATGCAGTCCTTAAAAGATATGTATTCCTTACCGATACCTCAAGAATAAAAACATAATTTCAGATAAATATTATGTTGATTATTTTCTTGTAAACTTTCACGAAACAAATATTTTAGGATGATTTTTTTCTTCCTGTAAAATTTCCTGTATGATTTTTTAAATGGAGATGATGATAAAACTATGCATAGGCATAATGCAAAATATTATGCGCTTCACACAAAATAACAATTAGAGATGTACAGTATGAATATATAGTTAGAATGATACGATTATTATCAAGGCGATATGATGATGGTGATATGATTAATTAGTGCGATACAGTAATGGTATAATATAATAAGGCCTATATTGTGATACAATTTATTTTGGAAAATGATGTGGTAATTATGATGGGGATGTTGATGATGATAATGATATAGTGATATTTATTTATTTATTTGACACTACAACTGTGTATCGGTGGAACTCACAACCTGTGGTGCGGTCTTACAGAGCACACGAGAAAATGATGGAAAACAATCTTAACTAAAACTAATAAAAGCAAGCAAAAAAAAACGAAAAAAAAAAAAAAACGAATACTGAATAGTTTTAGACCTGTTTCATCAACAATAAACCAAGGACAATTTATACATACTATTATTATACTACCATGCATATGTGTGCATGCATACATAAGTATACAGTCCGCCCTCCAATTCGAGACCCCCCCCCCCACTCTAATTTGAGACCACTTTTTTAAAGTACCAACAGACCTCCTACCTTTTAACACTGAGCTTAACCTCTAATTATGAGACCCCTCTAATTCGAGACCGAGACTACCTTTATGGAAGTACCAAGTGACAAAATTACCTCCAATTCAGGACCACATATAAGAATAAAATCAAACAGATTCAAGTTTTTTTTTAACAATAAATACTCAATTGATCTTCAAAATTATAATAGATGTATTTTATAAATTTATCCATATAATTAAAGTTTTCTTATCTTTAAAATGGCTGTTTTTTAAAAAGAAAATTTTAGTTTTAGGCCAATGGCTGTCATAAAGTATTCAGTTAAATGTTTTACAACAATCTATTGGTACCTATTGCCAAAAAGTACTGTTAAATCAACTGATTATCCCTAATTTGATACAGTACTATTTTTTATGATTTTCTTCTTCAGCAATCCAATTGCTGGACTATCCGTAGCCAATGAGGGGGGGGGGGGGGGCCTCTAGTATGCAGTGGATATCCAGCCCCGTAGCCAAAGAAGAGGGGGCAGGGCCATTCAAATTCAACTCCAACTCTAACAGTTGCGGTGGTCCTTCTAGTACTTTGTTCCCCCACCCACCCCCAATCAACGAGTCTAGCTACGGGGCTCTTATCCCCACTTTTAAACTCACTGGAGAATTGCTTATTGAAGATTTGGAATGTAAGGAAACGCCACGTAACACAAGCAGTTTCATTGAAATAAATAACCACTTTTATCTTCGGTCTTCATTTAGAGGTTTCAGGTTTGGTTACCCTCCAATTATGCTGCTTGGAGACCACTTCCAGCTTGTAG
>NW_022701964.1:199520-219015 GCF_011630105.1 Anneissia japonica | reverse complement strand
GATTTAACTGCACTTTAACGTAATTATGTATTATCGTTAGTATGTGAAACCGCAATTTAAAGGTTTGTGATTTTTTATCTCGTTCGACCGACCACTTTTATCCATTTTCACTTTATCGGACTATTTTAGAGTTGTTATTGTGCGTAGGCCTACATTCTAAATAAAAAAATAAAGCTATGTGCATATATGACGTTAAAGAATTAAGAGAGGGCAGCCTTCCTCTTCGAGAGACAAACAAAACAATAATGGATTAATCAATGTGTACATTGACATTTCGAAATCAAATAAGATATAGGATTGAAATAATTTGTCTAATAAAAAACAACAGTGATCGGTCTATCTCTCATCCTTATAAAAAGGGCATACAAAGCAAAATGAACAATATCTTCGAACAATGCAAGGTTACATAGTTTAGGAACTAGAGAACCAACTTCATTTCAATCACTGACATTGAGTGGATGCGATCTGGCTTTGTGACACATATTCTATGTTTAAAATAACTAATTTTCTTAACATAATTCTAACTAATAATAATAATACCTGTCTCTTATACACATCTAGATGTGTATAAGAGACAGCTTCTATATATATTTCCTGAAATTTTATATTTATGCTATATATTCCATTGTATTCTCAAGTTATGTAATTTCTATATAATATATATAAACGTAAGTTATACACCAAAGATTAAACAGAGTGCTTATATAGTAGTAGTTTTCAACAAGGTTACAAGTGTCTCAACAACGCAATAGATCACTAACGTTAAATAAGTATGTAGTGAAACGTAATTAAAACGTAACGTAAAACGTTAAATAAAATATGTGTAGTGTTAGGTGGGAATGGGATGGTCCGAAATCCACATAGCAGCAATTGTGGGACTAAATTCTGTTGCTGTTATTTGGATTTATTCTCTATTGTCAGCAACTCAAGTTAGTGCCACGCCTTTTCGTAAACCTCAATTAACAATACCATTAACTTTCTACGTTCGGCCAGAATTATTAACGGCCAATTATTTTTAAGTCATTCAGGTGCACTCAAAACTGTCCCTTAAAAAAATGTCCCTGTTCCCTTAACAGGGGTGGCTGTAGTGTTAAAAGATATATATTCCCCTCGTTTTACGAAAGTGTCCCCTTAGTAGGGGTGTCCCCTGAATAGGGGATTCTGCTGTCATTATATCTGATAATATTCACATCCTTTATTGTTTCTTATCACATTTAAGTCGAGACGAATGTGTGCGGTATTCAAGGAACAGAGGAGTATTACAGGGGCGGATCCAGAATTTTCCAACAGGGGTTGGGGAACCATTATCTGGATATGGTGCCAGCAGCAGTTACCTAACAAAGGGACCAGAGGCCCAGTTGAAACATTTCGTATTTGTTCTATATCTATAGTTTTGTTTTATATTTTCGTAATTGGCATTTATGTTTGGAAATTTTAAAAATGTAGTGGCAAAACAGCCAGCCGTTCCCCCTCATCTGACTGGCCATTAATTGTTGCTTCCACTCGAGACAGTAGATGAAAATGTACATCAAAAGTATAATATATGTTGTAAAAGTATGTTCCTTTCCAATTCCAATCCGCTCTTCCGATTTAACTGCACTTTAACGTAATTATGTATTATCGTTAGTATGTGAAACCGCAATTTAAAGGTTTGTGATTTTTTATCTCGTTCGACCGACCACTTTTATCCATTTTCACTTTATCGGACTATTTTAGAGTTGTTATTGTGCGTAGGCCTACATTCTAAATAAAAAAATAAAGCTATGTGCATATATGACGTTAAAGAATTAAGAGAGGGCAGCCTTCCTCTTCGAGAGACAAACAAAACAATAATGGATTAATCAATGTGTACATTGACATTTCGAAATCAAATAAGATATAGGATTGAAATAATTTGTCTAATAAAAAACAACAGTGATCGGTCTATCTCTCATCCTTATAAAAAGGGCATACAAAGCAAAATGAACAATATCTTCGAACAATGCAAGGTTACATAGTTTAGGAACTAGAGAACCAACTTCATTTCAATCACTGACATTGAGTGGATGCGATCTGGCTCTGTGACACATATTCTATGTTTAAAATAACTAATTTTCTTAACATAATTCTAACTAATAATAATAATAATAATACTGTAATGATGTTTTGCGCTACTACTACAGTAGTAGCGCAAAGCATACATTTTACTAAAATTAGTGTACTTTATGTAAGAATAGCTGTAAAAATAACGTTTCCAGTACAAGAAAATCAGGACCATAGATAGTTACTCTTTCTGTATATGAATTGTCAAATAAAATTATAATAATTAAAAGTGATGCAGTCCTTAAAAGATATGTATTCCTTACCGATACCTCAAGAATAAAAACATAATTTCAGATAAATATTATGTTGATTATTTTCTTGTAAACTTTCACGAAACAAATATTTTAGGATGATTTTTTCTTCCTGTAAAATTTCCTGTATGATTTTTTAAATGGAGATGATGATAAAACTATGCATAGGCATAATGCAAAATATTATGCGCTTCACACAAAATAACAATTACAGATGTACAATATGAATATATAGTTAGAATGATACGATTATTATCAAGGTGATATGATGATGGTGATATGATTAATTAGTGCGATACAGTAATGGTATAATATAATAAGGCCTATATTATGATACAATTTATTTTGGAAAATGATGTGGTAATTAGTGATGGTGATGTTGATGATGATAATGATATAGTGATATTTATTTATTTATTTGACACTACAACTGTGTATCGGTGGCACTCACAACCTGTGGTGCGGTCTTACAGAGCACACAAGAAAATGATGGAAAACAATCTTAACTAAAACTAATAAAAGCAAGCAAAAAAAAAAAGAAAAAAACGAATACTGAATAGTTTTCGACCTGTTTCATCAACAATAAACCAAGGACAATTTATACATACTATTATTATACTACCATGCATATGTGTGCATGCATACATATGTATACAGTCCGCCCTCCAATTCGAGACCCCCCTCTAATTTGAGACCACTTTTTTAAAGTACCAACTGACCTCCTACCTTTTAACACTGAGCTTAACCTCTAATTATGAGACCCCTCTAATTCGAGACCGAGACTACCTTTATGGAAGTACCAAGTGACAAAATTACCTCCAACTCAGGACCACATATAAGAATAAAATCAAACAAATTCAAGTTTTTTTTTTAACAATAAATACTCAATTGATCTTCAAAATTATAATAGATGTATTTTATAAATTTATCCATATAATTAAAATTTTCTTATCTTTAAAATGGCTGTTTTTTAAAAAGAAAATTTTAGTTTTAGGCCATTGGCTGTCATAAAGTATTCAGTTAAATGTTTTACAACAATCTGTTGGTACCTATTGCCAAAAAGTACTGTTAAATCAACTGATTATCCCTAATTTGATACAGTACTATTTTGTATGATTTTCTTCTTCAGCCATCCAATTGCTGGACTATCCGTAGCCAAGGTGGGGGGGGGGGATTTCCTCTAGTATGCAGTGGATATCCAGCCCCGTAGCCAAAGAGAGGGGGCAGGGCCATTCAAATTCAACTCCAACTCTAACAGTTGCGGTGGTCCTTCTAGTACTTTGTTCCCCCACCCACCCCCAATCAACGAGTCTAGCTACGGGGCTCTTATCCCCACTTTTAAACTCACTGGAGAATTGCTTATTGAAGATTTGGAATGTAAGAATAAAAGCAAGCAAAAAAAAAAACAAAAAAAAAAACGAATACTGAATAGTTTTAGACCTGTTTCATCAACAATAAACCAAGGACAATTTATACATACTATTATTATACTACCATGCATATGTGTGCATGCATACATATGTATACAGTCCGCCCTCCAATTCGAGACCCCCCTCTAATTTGAGACCACTTTTTTAAAGTACCAACTGACCTTAGGGGCGAAGAAAGTCATTGATTGAGTTCCTAGTCCACACATCACCAGCGCATTGAGACTTCGGTATAATGCGCTATACCAAATCCCACTACATTACATTACATTACATTACCTCCTACCTTTTAACACTGAGCTTAACCTCTAATTATGAGACCCCTCTAATTCGAGACCGAGACTACCTTTATGGAAGTACCAAGTGACAAAATTACCTCAAATTCAGGACCACATATAAGAATAAAATCAAACAGATTCAAGTTTTTTTTTAACAATAAATACTCAATTGATCTTCAAAATTATAATAGATGTATTTTATAAATTTATCCATATAATTAAAATTTTCTTATCTTTAAAATGGCTGTTTTTTAAAAAGAAAATTTTAGTTTTAGGCCATTGGCTGTCATAAAGTATTCAGTTAAATGTTTTACAACAATCTGTTGGTACCTATTGCCAAAAAGTACTGTTAAATCAACTGATTATCCCTAATTTGATACAGTACTATTTTGTATGATTTTCTTCTTCAGCCATCCAATTGCTGGACTATCCGTAGCCAAGGTGGGGGGGCAATTATATCATCATTATTCCATAGACCTGTCTCTTATACACATCTAGATGTGTATAAGCACCCACACATACATACACATATATACATAACATGCATACACACATGCATACACAGACAGTGGCGGCTCTAGGATATAATTTATGGAGGGGGCGCTAAGATGTCCGACTGGGGGGGGGGCTCTAAGTATTTATGGGTGTAACTATAGCGCACAGTGTGAATGCCCGAGCCAGGGGTGGGTATGGGCAATGGGGTCTGCCCTCCTCCCAAAACGATTTTTTTTTAAATTGTGACTTTTAGATGGCCGGAAATGGCTGAAACCCCAACTTTTCAAAGCGAGTGGAAAGAAAAACAAAAATTATGAATGACCTGTCATGCATTTTGTCTGTTCACTTGTGCTTTGTTCCAAGTGCGGTGCGTGTCCAGACAAACCCTGAGTAAAAACGCAATTGTTTGTACATTTTGTAACCATCTCAGTAACCACTCCATCTATTTAATATGTGCAACGGTTTTCAGAGGATACATTTACTGTGAAAACAAACTGTACGTTGTTTAATTTGGAAGTGTGTAAACCTATTAGGTCTACATTTTTACGTACTCAAAAGTGCACAATTTCTACTATAAACGATTTATTCCTTTTGTATTATTAGTATTTTTATATTATCTGCATACATAGATTCCTGTTTTTCCTAATTAAAAAAATATAGTTAGTCAATTGAATTATATTAGCTTTTATTAAACAAAACGGATAAGTCTATCTGTTTCGACTTTTTAAGTAGTGATACCACAAATTTAAGAACTCCGATGTTACGTTGACGCAATCTCGCCATGGACGTCATGATAATGATAAATTAAGTAAATCACCTTTATGTTTGTGAAATAAAAATGCTAACTAATGTTTTGTGCGCTTCTTACCTCGCTAGTAATTGATCGTAATTTAGATGGTAGCTCAGAAGAGTGTAGTCGCATACACTTGCACAAAAGTGAAATTTAAAGACGAGAAAAGGAAAAACCTCTTGATTGATTAGGCCTACTGTACATGCAAAGAGACTAAAATAGAGTGACTGTCTTAAGTGTGTTTTATTTGTTTTTCATGGTTCGAATACACCACAAGCTAATCAGTAGATAATATTTTTTTTATTTACCATTTTATTCATTTAATCATACATTACATTCAAAATAAAAATAAACAAAAACAAATAAATAAGTGCCCCTTTTTTCAATATTTAGAGTAGTATACATATAACAAATATTGAACATTTTTATAAATTCTTTTACTAGTGAAAATATAATATTGTATTTCATATTCAAAACTTGTACCATTACGTTAGGTGAACTATTTATATACCAGAAGCCAGGGTAAGGCCATGACTTGAAACATTTAAATATTCATTATTTATTTGAAGCTTTGAAAAAGAACATGCAGAAATTCTCTTGATTACAGGCGAAAAAATATATATATCTTGTAATATTATAGTATCTAATAATTTCTCTCTTTATATTTGTTATATATGGTAATACTTTCTGTTTACTATTTCTATAGATAATTTCCTTTACTAATATAATAACAACATTTATACAGTTATTATTTTTCCCATTCATTCGAAGTATTATCATTTCCTTTGAAAATTGTAATTGTATTAGAAGGTTTTTATTTATCCAGCTTTCCAAACCTTTCCATATCTTATATATTTTTTCACAATCCCAAAAAAATGTGGTCAATTGTTTCAGGAAACTGCTTACAAAAAATACATAACGGTGAATCAATGTACTTTAATCTATAGAGATAATTTCTCGTTGGTAATATATTATGTATAATTCTATACTGCAACCATTTCAGATCCGTACTCTCTGTGCATTTGATTGGTATTATATTAAACACTTCCCACTGTTTGTCAGTAAGCTCAAAGCCTAATATTTTTTCACATTTGGAATTACACGGCAACTTAGTAAATTTTGAATTGAGCAGAGTATTGTAAAAAAATTGCATCCCTTTCTAGAAATTCGTAATTGAATTATATTATTAGGGTAAATTGGATAGCATTGGGCGCTTGTGAATTTTCTTATATGCTTGCTCATATATGACCTCATTGCTTGTTTAATTCCTTCATACACTAGAAATGATATATCGACAGAGTAAGTATCAATCAACTCTTCTAGTGTATAAAATCTATCGTTTCTATGAATTATATCATTAACAAAAACTATTCCTTTTTTGAAGAGTTTCATATACATGATAGGCTTATTATCAACAATTATATCATCATTATTCCATAGACATTGTGTTTGTAATTCTATTTTATTTCTAATATTACTCTTAAACATTTTGTTATACGATGCCCATGAATATAACACGTCTTTCGAAAAAAAGGTTTGTAATGTTTGGAATAATTCGAGTAGTCATGTATTTACTGTCCGCAAACCAAAATAAGTTTCTATCATGAATTTTTTGGAAGAAAAGCTCGGTCCATTTACTTGTGTTTGACAAAAGTTTTCTTAGCCATCCTAGTTTTTGTGCTGCAATTATTTCATTACTTTTTGGAACATTGATTCCCCAATGTTTGGGAATACGTGTTGCTACTTCTCTTTTCACTTTATCAGGTTTTCCCTTCCATATGAAATTAAAGCACATTTTTGTAACTTGTCCAAGGTATATTCCGGTGGGTTTGGAAGGGCTGCAAACAGATGGTTTAATGTCGATAATAAAAGTGTTTTTAAAATTACATTCCTTCCCAATGGGGTAAGTGTTCGTGCTTTCCAAATATTATATAACATGTTCCAATTCTACATCAAAGTGGATTCCTAACAATTTAAATTCAGTTTGCGACCAGTCAAATTTATATTCTTTACAGAGTTTAAGTTTTGATCTCTTTTTTGAACCATTCCAAATAAGTCTCGTCAACATTGCCCTTTAGACCTGAAAATCTTTCAACGAAATGTAGAGTGGCAAGTACTGCGTACAGGCATTTTCAGTTCCATCAAGTATCAATGTGGTATCATCTGCAAATTTTGATAAAACATATTCTATACCACCAATCCGAATACCCTTTATTGACTTATTGTTTCTTATCATTAACCCCAAAATTTCCACACATAATAAAAAAATACAAGGCGATAGTGGATCACCTTGCCTACATCCTCTATTGACCCTAAAGAACGGTGACGCATGTCCATTTACTAACACACTCGACATCGTTATTTTGATTACCAGGATAAATTAAATTAAAAAACTTTCCATGATGAATATTTAAGTGGCAGATTCAAGGGGCCCAGTCGGCCCACTCTCCCGTTTTTTTCCCCAAAATTTTAGAGTGGAAAAAAAGAAGAAAATTATTCAAATTTTTGTCAGACAATGCCATTTTCGGCCAACTAGTCATAAATTTCCTTTCCTCAACCCCAACAATGGTGGGGCTGAGGTGGTTTACGCTCCATAAAAGTTCCTCCCTATGTCCCCTCTATTTCGAATTCCAGCATCCGCCACGTATTTTTAAAATGTAGTGTCGAAATAAATGTTAATTGCATCCTTAAAATCAATTACATACGACTTATTGGCCTTTTAAATTAATCGTCTTAGTGTGTACAATTTTAGGTTTAACTTATTTATTTATTAGGAACACTTTCACAAAAATGGAACACATAACGTTGTGTTGCAAAAAGAAAACATAAAACGTATTGTGAGAAATGTATGTTTAATGTATACTTAAGATATACAGAATTTACCTAAACCATCCCAGTATTAATAATGAAATTCATATGACGTTTAAATGACGTTGACATGAGGTCATATTAATAATGAAAATAATTATAAATAAAAAAAGATTATTTTTTTATAGGTGAGATGCCCTTTCCCCATTATTTCACACAGTTGTATAGATATACTGATTAGAGGGTTAATCTGCAGATATTCTTAGTGTTGTGGTTTGTAGAATAAAAAAAAATAAAAATAAAAAACAAGCAGAAACAACGTGTGAGGGTGAGCAAAACAGGGGTTTTTTTTCAAAATTATTTAGAAAAAAAAATACACGAAATTACCAAATAGTTTATATAAAACTTTATTTTTAAAAACATCAAAGTATTTATGCATATTTTATACAAAAATGTGGTAATGTAGTGTTCCTGTTTTCTTTTAGCACACTTGTGAAAATATTATTTAGTAAACATATATATATGTATACGATAATAAACACAGCACAACAATCACAAAGGATAACATATTTACCCTTTTATTTCCCATTTTTGTTCTCCTTTTTCATGAAAGTACAGAATAAATAATAAACTAGCATATTCTGTACATTACAAGTACTATATTTTTAAAAATTATTAAAACATCAATGTAATAAATACTATTCAAACTGTAGTTTTCCTTTTTAATATACAAAGACAGTCCACGGACAGCAACAGCAAACTTTACAGTAGGTAAAACATAGTACAAAATATCGCATATTTGTAATTTTAAAAATGGTTCACTACCGTCATATTTCGGGTTATAAATAAAACAAAAACTACAGTACTTAATCTGTAAAAAACACATTATTTCTAGAGATGCCATACTAATTAGTTCTACTAGTACAGCAGTATTTGGTGAGCAGCTACATTAAATCCCAGTATGATGACAAGCTTGTCCTATCTAGGACTAATCAGTGCAGATAGGGTAGTCAGTATAAGTTACATAAAAAACTAGGTGTTGTGACAAATGTTTACAGAATTATGTTATTAATTATCATACCTGATTTAATAAAGTGGCCAAAATTACACATTATTGTGCACAAATTGAATAAATAAAAAACACAAGCATATAATCCTGCAAAGAAATAAAAGTATCAACTGTACAAAATTTCATCTTGTTACTGTATGTATGAAATTTTTCTGGTAAAAAACCAAATACTAAACCGAGTTATTATTACTCAGAAAATAGCAAAGTTCTTTGTCAACTGACTGAATAGCTGTCCTACGCCAGTGGTCTTGATATTATCGGGTGTCATACTCTCTACATGTATACTCCAAGTTTCATCTCTCTACACTCTAAACAAAAAATCAAAGGTGAACTTGTCCACCCGAAAAACCAAATCGACAGAATTAAATACTACAGAGCCCACCAAGTCTCCAATTGTATGGGAGAACAGTAGTCTGTATTGTATTGTTGTATTTCTCAACTGTTCATAGGTCTACATTGGAAACAGTGATGGTATTCAGTATCCATAATACAACAAAATTAACAATGTCAATTGTATTATCATTCAATACTAATCAATTATTATTGCCCATGCCACACAAAATCATCATTACTAAGTTTGGGATGTTAGCATAATAGAGGATGTAAGAACTGCACCAAATGTCAGAACGTTTTAAAAAGCTTTTGTATTAGCAAGTGTTACTGGTGCATGTTCATTGAACAGTATATTTGTAAATTGTGTTTATTATTACCGGTATTCTTTTCCTTTTCTCATTTTAATAATTGTTATAATGGCAACACGGCCTTATTGAAAAACACCCTAGGGTGATACAAGCTTATGTGTGTAAAATAAAGATTTTATTATATTATTAACTGAACAAAAGCAAAAGTGAAATTAGAATCTGTACACATAAGGTAAAAAATGATGCACAAAGAACAGTGAGGTTCCCACAATCTTTCAGATGTATCAGCTAACAGGAATAGTTTACATGGCTTGACCCAATATCATCTTTGACTACAAGAAGGCATGCAATGTCATCAAAACCTTATGATATTAGACCACTGGTGTATTGCAGCTATCAGTCATTTTGACAAAGAGTTTAATACAATTTCAAATGTTCTGATTAAAGTAGGTGTCACTGTTAATGTTTGGATTTTACAAAAAAGACATTTAAAACATACTTTATAAAACAGTGTGTATCCTGTTTGTTACCATTTCTTTTATTATTTGATTATTACTGCATAACACAGTAGATTTTATAGTTTTAAAATATTTCTAATCATAAATTACCAATTGCTTTAACTATAATTACAATGATTTAAGGTGTAAGCATCTGTTTTGAGAAAGCATTGAAGCCAATCCAAATATTGCCATTTTTGTCTACTTTTGTTGGATAAACAACTGCATTCTGCCTGTTTCCTTTCCGATTAATTATGATACCTGTATTCAGGTGAAAACGCCAATTGTGCCAGGGACACTTTACACACAGTGATTTGTCTGGAAGGACTTCTATGTCACCCATATGCAAAGGTCCACCTGAAAAATTATGGGTTATTTTTTTAAGGTCAGTGGAAAATAGTGTTAGTATGTATTGGATTTTTTTTTATGAGATTAAAACACTTTCACTTGGTATGTTCAAGAACAGGCTTTTAAGAATTTATCATAGCTTGATAATTGTTTTTATTATATTTAATTTCCCTTTGCATTGATATTTTTAGTGATGTTACATTTTATAATTTGAGTAGGTCTTAATCTTATATCTCAGACCTAAGATCGGAGATCTAGAAAAACTCAGATCTCACTTTCAGACACCCTAATATGTGCTACAGTATATGGAGTACCTTTGGAAACTCTGCAACTAGTCCAAACTATCATTTAATATTCTGATCCATATTGGAAACTACAAAAGAGAGGGTGTAGCAGCTTTTTCAACAGACAGCGTCCTCTCAGAAATAAAATTATCCATTTTTTCAGAGTTAACACAGGTTACAGGAAGGGTGTTTGCAAAAATTTGATCTCATTTTTTTACATAAAAAGAAAAGAAATTACAATTTAACCTCACTTTTGCAGGTCTTCATTCAGATAAGTTCACACGTATGAGGCCTGACGTTACAAATTTGCGCCAATTTGTATATCATGTATGTTTTATAGACTTTCTAAAAGTTTTGGTATCAGTAGGATTAAGAGTATTCCACAGCCACCTTACCCATATGAGGACAATTTTCATTGACAGCAAAGACATGGTCCTCTATGCGAAAGAGAGCAATTTTTTCATAATTAAGGTCCACCATAGAGCCAGCAGGAGTACTACTACTTTTTCTGTGCAGTCTTCTGGCATTGCTGGGTCAAGTTACAGTGTGGATTCTACATTTATGCAGCTTCTTTGACCAATCATACAAATCTGTACAAAAAATAGAGAAGTGGCATGATATACAATGTACGGTTACAGTCAGGATCTTCAATTTCAAATGATTTTAAAGATTTTTCTGTAGTAGTGCATTGCAAAATTATAACAAGCTGCATTATTCTAACTGGGCTCAAACAACGGCCCAGCATACCTATCTCCTGACAAAGTCTTTGGATCCACACCTCTACTGGGATTTCACAATACATATCACAGACTTTTCACATTATGAAGGGAAATTGCATGCTGTGATAGGAAAGGAAACAACTTTATTTTTTTATTTATCTATTTATTCAAGACCCAACAGTGTGTCAAACAACAAAAACAGGGTCACCATAAAAATACAATATGATATAAAAAATGTATGTCAAAGATTAAAAATACATGAAATTGCATAAAAATTCATTTCTCAGGCTTCAGGGACAGTTTCCAAACTGTGGTCCATTCAAAGAGACGATCAATGTCCTGCTGAAGCGTGTGCGAGTCCTCTGGAGTTTTGATAATTTTGTAGGTCTTGTGGTCATCCGCAAACGCAAGGCACTGGCAATTCGAGAAAAGCTGTGTGATTTCATTAATGTATTAAATAAGATTGGGCTCGGTATAGAGCCCTGGGGGACTTCAGAGAGTACAGGGAGGAGACTAGATTCAGACCCTTTCAAATGACATCATCTGAAGTCTCCCATACATGTAACTCTTGAACCATGAATTTTACAATAAATTCCAAATTGATCAAGTTTAAGTAAAAGAAGATTATGATGTATTCTATCGAAAGCTTTAGTGAAATTGGTAAAAATGGTATCACATTGCTTTTTATTTTTTTTAGCTTCATATACGGTAGAGAATCTACCAGATATAAAACCATGTTGTTCGGTAGCAATATGAGAATAAGTGTGGTTAAGAGTTGCTTGTGGACCAGGTGCTCCTTTCGATATGGTTGGCAGGGGCGGATCTAGAATTTTTCAAATGGGGTGGGGGGCCCAACAGTTTCAGGATAGGTAAGTGAGTAGCACGTAACATTGATTTGCATTGAACTTTTTTAAAATTTAGTGGCAAAATGGGGGGTGCCCCCTTTGCCCCCTTCCCTACTGGATCCGCCTCTGGTTGGGAGCAAATTAAGGAGTCTATACTTGATAACTTTAGATTGAATTTTGAACTAATTTTGTATGGACAACATTGACGGTTTTTCCTTTTTCTGGAAAACACAGGTTTGTATTATGGGTGATCCGAAAAGATAAAGAATAGAACTTAAGAATTCGTGGCTTTACGCACGTAGAGCGACATCATGATCTGGTCAACTTGTTCCTTCTGATTATTAATGTTCTTCAGGACATCAGCGTAAACCTCAGGAAGACATTGACGTACCGCCGGTTCAGCGTCCCTGAAGTCGGAAACAAAATAGGTGTGGAGAGTCTCCGCTACCTTCTTGGCATATGGTTATGGTAGAAGCATACTCATTTACAGTATTTTTTAACCATGACCAGAATCTTTTGGTGTTTGTAATTATACCTGATGTTAGGTAAGTTTTATACTATATTCTTCATTAATTTCTGCGACATAGAAATTTTGACTGCTGATGATGGAAGGCAACTTTTTCCAGACATGATTATGTTGTTGATCTTTAAAGATGTACTTGGTCACTATTATACATTTTAGATATTCTCGTAGTTGGGGGCGCTAACGCGGAAGCGATATTTTCATTATTCTCCATATATGGGTTTTTAAATGACCAACCGACAGCTTTAAGATAAAAAAAATAATGAATATACATGATATTATCGAAGAAGACATGCTAAACAGTTCCTTAGTATAACATAGGTACGATGTCATGGCTCCTGATTTTACGTGTGAGTATTTGAATTTCATGTTTTTCACCCAAAACTTAAGAAAATCTGGCATGTAAAGTATACATAGCTATAAATAATTTTTGCAAATTTTTGAAACATTGCCACTTGCTCCATGTTATTACTATTTGACTTCTGCATTATCCTTTAAAAAATCTCTCTGGCAACGGTTCCGGTAAAAATTTTATTTAAGTTTGAAAATTACCGTATCTGGCCTTTAAAATACACGTGTTTACCCTAGGCAGGCCTAGCATGTCTACCCTTTAGACGTTTATGGCGTAATAAATAACACAGACAAGATAACTATATATGCTTTTAAAATATAATTCAAATGTTTCTAGCAGTCTTCCCAGAAATAGCCTACGCTACAGGAGAGGTAAGCTGCCGCCTGGGCTTAGGTGAAATTAAACAATGTTTCGCTCGGAGGGTATTTAAATTTTAAGTATACGCGGTATGCTCTCACGTGAAAGTAGGCCTCCGCTAGGTCTAGTCTATTCGTATAGACATATTTTTAGGATTATTCAGACCCCAAGTTTTATAAGAACATTTATCTTGTAATTTGAAAATGTCTAAAAATATTTGATTATTTTATTATTATTATTATTATTATTATTATTATTATTATTATTATTATTATTATTATTATTATTATTATTAATGTCAATAATAACTTTTTTTTTTAAATTTTAAACAAGATACTAGCGAGCTGACAAAATACATCATGGAGATAATCAATTTGACCATAAAGGAAAGAGCAGCTGGATGGTGTTCATGGAGAGCAGCAGAAAAAAATGATACTAAAACAGATATTAAGGTATTTTAAATAATAAAAGTTATTCTACTTCTGTACAATGTTTTTTTTTAAATTATGTATCATCACAATAATGCTTTATAAATCATATCGCATGTTCTTAAATACAGTATATCAAATGTTGTATTTTCATTGATATCCGTTTTGGTTATGTTGTTGGGAGACCTTTACTATTAGCAAGCACCAGTCTTCCTAAGCATTTCAATGTATGGTGTTTATTTTTTTTATTTTTATGTTTTGGAATGTTTCTGTACTTGTATTCCCAAACTATTATGAAATAATAATAATAATAATAATAATAATAATAATAATAATAATAATAATAATAATAATAATAATAATAATAATAATAATAATAATAATAATAAAACTGTTATGCCATTTGTACCACATCGAAACCAAGGGAAAAGTGAGCGCACAATATAATTAACACTTACAATTTTTTACTTTCCATTGCCTAGAATGAATTATATTGTTATTTATTGCCTAATTAAAATATATTTATATTTATCTTTTCAGCTTCTTTATTTGTTACGAGCATTCCTGCTGTTACAGACAGTTTTGTTTAGCATTCTTGTTTGTATTTTTGAAGAGACCTGGGACTTTCAGATGATGGGAAATTTATATTTTCTCTGAATCAACTTACTATTGAGAACAGATTGTTCAAAACCCCATACCCTTTTTGTGAAAATAAATTTACACACTAATTACTGCACATATTAACACAAAGCGCAATAACATATTTTGTTTTGCAGAACTATAATATAGTGTGAATATATTGAATTTTCTACTTACAAAGTGCAATAGCAATTTGTACAAAAATAACTGTCAGTATTAACATGATTGCATACCTTTAATTTGGATTCCTGATGATGACATAATTAATATCAAAGTATTGAATCCCGAAACTTTGAGTATGTATTATTCTATCTGTATCCGAGATTAATCAGTGGACCTTTCGGTTTAATTTGGATTCTTGTATTTTCAAAGGTTTATTTTGTTCATTAAAAATATAACATGTAGAACATAATGTTTGTGTCTATTTGTAAACTGAAGTGTAAGAAGAATGATGATTGTAAATGATACTGGCTATTTTCACAGATGAATATTGGATCATTGTTTACATTTATTTATATTTTAAATTTTCTTTATTTTAGAGCCATCCCAATTATTGCCATCAAAATATAAAATGTTATTCAATGCAAGCCTGTATTTATTATATGTTAGCGGAATAAAAATAATATATATATTATACAATTATAATTTTAACATTTAACAACATTAATGCAGCAAAGCCAATCCAAAACCCCAATAAAATATAGGCCTCAATCTAGGCCTAGCGCATGTATAACCAACGCGTAAAATTGCGCGTATGAGCCCGTGGAGTTGTCAAGAACGCCTAGTAAAGCCAGAATATTTGCTGTTTTCAATCGAAATTTTTTAAAAATCGGAAAAAGTTGTCAGGCCAATATTTCACAGAATACAAGAACAGACACTGATTGTTCATTGGCGACCAACGATAACATCCAGAAAAATTGCACAATTTTGTACAACGACGATAATTACGACCATGTTTAGCAATATTAACATTTACGGAGTTAGGGCGTTGTTTGTTTACATTTTTACTGTAGACCGGCCTTACTTTTCTCGTTAAAATTCATGATTTTTATATAAATTCATGCATTGCAAAAATTTGGTTTAGTAGCTGATATAATAATTAGACAAACATTGATGGGGGGATATTATACTCATATATTATTTTTAGCACAATTCTACTATATACCAAAAAATGCAGTTCCGCTAGGCTCGCACGATCCCAATCGCGACATGAATGTGTTCGTTCGAGGCTTGCGGTGCGTAAATATATGAAAGGCGCGTTGAAAACAATTTTTGTCCAAATATAGTGCGTATGAAACCGCAGTGACTTTGACGTACCTCTTCCAGTCTACTGCGCGACGCTATCGTTCGCCTTCAACAGATTTGGCATTATGCTGTCTTTCAGAATTTTGGAATTGTAATTCGGAAAACGATACTCCGACATGTTTACGATTGACACGAGAAACGCCATAGTCAACAGAGCCGTCAGTTAATTGACGACAGTCGGCGTCGTAATCATGTACACGATGGCCGGAGCTTTGCGGATGACGGTGGCAGACGACGTTCTCTTGTCTGTTGGGCAATTACCTTTTGCTGCTTCTGAGCGGATTGGGAACATCCAGCGCGGTCGTGAGACCAATAAACAGGATCGGAGACGTTTTGTGCTTTACGACTTTCGCTCTGACGTTGAAATTCCTCGATCTGTATGGCGTTGGGATTTTGGTCGCGGTTATGAGAATCGGTTTTCCGGTGGGTTACATGTAGACTTTGACAAAAGTGAAAAGTCGTGTGTGGAATTTTGCAGCAACGTTCGTCTGCAACTGCATGCTACCGCTCGTTATGGTAAAATTTTCCATAATCAACGCCCTCGTCGAATTCGTGCCAGATTCCGTTCCTGCGGTGGTGCACTACTGCTTCTGCAACGGGGTGCTGTTGGCGTACGCGATGAAGCGACTCACCGCCGACGACGACGACGACCACGATTACGAGAAGAAGAAGAAAAAGAATAAGGAGCAGAGGAAGATCTCCATTATTGTTTAAGACCCGATGACGTATGTCATCGAACGTATAAGCATGAACGTAAATGAAAAGATCACTTATTTTAATAAGATAGTGATGGAAAAACGTGTTGAATTCCGTGTCCTGCTGAATAACCAAAAAACATCGTACGATTCAAGTAGCAGTTCAGATGAACAGACGAAAAACGTCCGCATTCTTTCGCAGCAAGAAGATCTAGGCCTACCCCGAGAACACGTATCGAACTGAATCTGGACGCCGTTCTTCCGATCTTCGAATGAAGTTGCTTTGAAATTGGTCGGCAATCGCACAATCGACTTGGAGTTTCCCGATTTGAACACTTACGTGTACGTAGATTCCGTACTTTCGTTTCTTTTGGCCGACGACCAAATTGGAATCTGCCGCTTGGGCTGCATTAGGCAAACGATTGGAATGCTTCGACGTGAAGAAAATCAACGAGTTTGCTGAATTACTTGTACATTCCTACGAATCTTTCAGAATATCCGGCGAACCGTGGTTGAGATTTCTAGCCGTATGCGAACCGTTACTTTTTGGAAACTTCGCCGCTCCCGTCCTCGACGGACACCGTCCCACCAACCGACGTCGCCGTACGATGAGAACGTGCTGAACGTGCAGATTCTAATTATGGGTTATGTCTGCTATCCGTTTCGAATAGCATTGGCCGACTTTATAAACGACCTGCCAACGCCACCGGAATTCGCCGACACGTCGATACAATTTTCGATTTCCTGAAAATTTGGAAATTCCTCATCGTCAATTCGGACGAAAAACGTCAACGTCAGTACGCCAATATTAAGTTTGCATACATATTCTCTATCGACGACCCCGAGAAACACAATTATCACGCCGTCTTCGATTTTACAAAGCCGTTGCGACTCGTTCACGTGATAAAAATGGGCAGCACCAAGCATCTCATAGATGAGAAGACGAGGCAACCGCACCTGCAACATCTTTACTTCGGAAACAATTGGTACATAGACGGAGACGATAGGTGTAACACCGGCGTCGAATACCGGTTCGATGCGAACACCGATCGATTCGATCTGTACGTATGCCAGCCGGATCCGTCCCTTCTCGGGTTCGTGTTGAACATAGACGACGGCACCGTGGAACCTGCACCGCCGATCGGACTGCAGCTTCGTTTGGGGAATGATGTATCTCCGTCCAGACTGAAACCGGTGGACTGTGGCCGACGACTCGACCACTATTTCAAACCGTCTTCTAGAGCCCGATACATATGATATTTAGATCCCAACTTCTGTTCATTCATTCCTTTACTGAGATGTAATCGAATCAATAAAGTTATTGTAAAAACTTTAAAAAATTGTATGTGTACATATCTGTTTCTTCTATCGTTTCATAAACTTTGTCATCATCACCTTCATTCAACTTTCAATAGCCAAAATCCTTATTTGTTTTTTTTACGAAGTTAAAATAACCAGAAAATACAAAACTATTATAGTTTTTTTTAAATTTTATTTCAATTTAAATAATGAAGTTTTCATTTCTACGCCATCGTCAAGAGCTTGATGCTGGCGAAGAGGATAGTTAACGTCGCCTCGTCTTCCGACAGATATTTGCATATGGTGACGCTTAAGTCGACGCTAAACAATGATATGTTGGATAGCGTATGCATTCGTTCTTACGACGACCTTCTTCGTTAAAGGATCGCAATGTCCAGACGTCACGTGCAGTTCCAATCCCAAGTCGTATCGTTTCGAAAGTTCGTCTCGCGAGACATTTACGGATCCGAGCATACGGTCCGACATACCCGAGTTCAGTTCAATTGCGGAACGGAGATGACTGCACCGTACTGCGCAGCTTCGGTTCAAGGGATTTCGTACGCGTCGACGTGGAGAACTTTGACGGGGTAGCGCGATTTCACGTGGGAGACGAAGAGTGATCGGCGAGGAGTCCAGGGAAACTCGAACCGGGACGATGGCAGAGCGTCAGGCTGGGCCGATGGATACAGGTGCGGTTGGACGATGTCGTCGGGGAGGGAATGCAAAAGATAGGCACGGCATCAGCTGCAAATCTGACAGGGAATTTTATGCTGGGCTGGTTCGACGGGAGTCTCAGAGGAATATCCGTCAACTCCAACGTTCCCGTTCTGAGGTCGGTCGGCCGATGCTCCGACGACGGCAGAGAAACCTTCGCAGTTTCAAATGCACTGTCAGAGTTTCGACGCCAGACGAGCATCTCTTTCGAACTGAAGTTGGGTACGAAGAGAACTGCACCGTTTTGCGCAACGCAGGAAACGGGGATTTCGTGCACGTCGACGTGGAGGACTTCGAGGTGGTCGCGCGATTTCGCGTTGGACACGAAGAGTGGTCGGCGAGGAGTCCCAGGAAACTCGAAATTGGTAACTGGCACAGCGTCGCGGTCTATAGGGAAGGACTGTCGATTATGGTACGGTTGGAAGGAGTCGTCGGAGAAGAGATTCGAAATTTAGGCGCGGTGTCCGATGCAAATATAACGGGATACTTCTTTTTGGGTGCGCTCGTCGGATGTATGTACCTTTTTCAAGACTGACATCCTGTCACAGATCTATTTTTATTCATGGACCAAATATCTGGAATGAGCTATATGATAGCCTTTTAAAAATAAATTCGCAAAATTCGATCAAAAATAAATTGAAAGAGATGA
>NW_022701964.1:194237-199493 GCF_011630105.1 Anneissia japonica | reverse complement strand
GATGTGTTTACTATGTATTCTGTGCGTGTATGTTTTGTATGTTTGGTATTCAAACTGACAAGCCACCGCTTCTTTTGATGCCTATGTAAATAATTTGTAATTTGTTGTGGATTTTTTTCTGAATTTTCTGAATAAACGTATATACTAGTGTTAAATATTATCTAATAAAAAAAAATATATATGTATAGGCAACCTGACCGTAAACACGGAAAGCATATACACGGTGGGTTGTCGAAGCCATACGACTACGAAACTTGCAGAGATCCATAACCGCATGTGTCTACTTATGACGACGACGACGGCGGCAGCGGCGGCGGCGAAAGACAACTATCACCTCGCGGACCTTCGGTGCTTACAAGTTCGAAAAATCGATGCACGGTGAGTTTCACGTGCCGACGACGTCCTGAACGCCGACGAGAACGGGATGGTTGTCTCTTTCGACATTTTCCTGCGGGAAGAACACGCAGTCGCCGGCGTACTGTACAGCGTCGGATTTCCCGACTCCGTAGACGTCGAAATCGTCAAGGAATATCTGCACGTGAGATTCGAAGTTGGAGATTGGTACATAGAGACGATGAACCTGCGAAAATTACAGGTCCGCAGATGGTACGGAATATCGGTTCGAAAAGCGGGAAACCGCGTGCACGTCGAAGTGGACGGAGATAACGAGCAGGCATCTCGTCATTACCACGACGACGAAATGCTACGACGAATGAACCACAATCTTACCGGAATTTTTCAATTTTTCCTTTTACGGAAAGGATCAGTCTTTCGTAGGGTGTCTCGGTAATCTGAAGTTTAACTCGTTTCCGGTAAACATTCCTTCTATGCAAAGGTGCGATACGCCTCTGTCCTCGTCGTTACCTACCTGTCACGTTTTTCGCAACACATCGAGCGATACGATCGAGATACCTGCTTCCTCGGAAGGTACAGCGAAGATCTCGTTCGGATTGAAATTGGAAAGCTGGAACACGGGTAACGTGGTGCGTGCCGAAGGACTCGGTCGTGATTACGCGAACTTGAGCGTACTCAGCGGTCGGGTCGTGGCTCTGCTAATCTTTGACGGCAGGTTCCCGGCGGCGATGAGCGAAGAAGAACTGCAACTCGGAATCTGGCACGACGTCGACGTCCGATGGAACGGTTCGGCGTTGCACATCGACGTGAACGGAACCGAGGGCCTGTCAGCCGGATTCCGAGAGAAGGATTCGTCGCGCCGACCGGTACCCTGTTGTTTGGAGCGTCGAACGCTCCGTGGTTCGTCGGTCAATTGAGAGACCCTACCGTCAACGGAATCGCGATAAACAAGTCCGGACGTACAGATTCGGAGAAGATAGCAAATTCAATTTCAACGTGCAACATTTTCACACCACCCGAGATCTAAAAAGCTCGTTCGCGTTGAAACTAGACGAAACCGGAACAAGCCACGTTCTGAACGCGAACGGGCAACAGAGTTACATGCACGTGTCCGTAATAAATTCAAAGATGGTGGTCACGTTGCTCGTTTCGCGAAACTTAGCTATCCTGATAAATGCGAAAACGCTGAAGACGGGCGTCTGGTACGACGTGGACATTCGAAAGATCGGCGACTTAGCACGGCTGGACGTGAACGGGATTGCCGGCACCGTAACAGAGATCGATCGAGACTCGATGTTCTCGGGTGCGATCTCCGTAGATTCCAGACACTCAACGAGCATGAACTCTTTCGTCGGCTGCATGCGAGGGATAACCGTAAATTCGGTCGACGTGGAACTACCACCCTTCATGGAAAGATGTCATCAATACGACGCCGACGACGCCGACGCCGACACCGACGACAACGAGCGCGCGTCGAACGCGAATCAAGAAATGACGGACGAAACGATGATGGTACCGAAATGCTGTTTCCGCTTACGCAACGTGACCGGCGTCCGAGTGTCACTGACAAACAAAAGCATGGACGTCCGCCACAGTCTGCGGATCTCGTTTTTACATGAAATTAATTAAAGGAAACGACGGCGGCCAGATTTTCTTCCTGGGAGACGAACTTCATGAGGATAGCCGACAACGGAAGAGTGAGAGCAACTTTCGAAATGGGATCCGGACCGTTGGTCGTCTAGAGTTCGAGTCCAATCGTCACCGGCACCTGGAACCGTTTCGAAGTTCTCAGGATAGGAAATTCTCCTCGATTGAAGGTCAACGAACTTCCGGTTCCGTGGAGAAAGGTTAACGGCAATTGCAGTAGTCTGGACGTCGACACGTGGCTGCACGTCGGCCGTACAGAAGGTTCGCCGTCCGTGGAAGCGTGCGTCGCGCGGATGAAGTTGAACGAAACCTACGTGCAGCAACGGATTCTGTCCAAGTTGTTTCGACTGGAAAGCGGCGCCGCGCACACATCTTCGATGCCTATGACCGACGTTCGAGATCTGTCGTTCTCGATCAAAACGAAAAACGCGACCGGACACGTGGTCACCGCTTTCGGAGACGTCGACCACATCACGATCTCGCTGTGGGGAGCTACGCGAGCGTCGACATGAACACCGGTTCCGGAACCATGCAGTACTATAGTCCGAATCGTATGAGCGTCCACCGTTGGAACAGATTGAAGATAGAGATCGCGAACGCCTCCGTGTCCGTCACGACGAACGACGGCCTCAGGGAGTCGACGAATCTGGACGGTCCCTACACCCATCTAAATCTTGGCGGTGACTTCGTCACGGGAACCGTGAACGGATTACGGAGCGACGAAGGATGTATCTTTTCCCTCGAGCTCAACGGCGGTCGACGAGAGAATCCGCGGGAATGGCTTTTTGTCGAGTCGCTTACCGCCTCGACGATTAAACTTCTCCGATGGCCGGGAAGGGTCGAGTAGAGAGCATGTCGTTTCCGCTGAAACCGGACGAACAGACGCCTCATCGACGGATACGCGAGAGTCGCCGTGGACGCGGGTTCCGGACTGATGTTTCTTAACAGTGCAAACCGTGTGCTCATCGGTAGGTGGAACGAGGTTCGATTGCTGTTCGAAGAAAGCCCGATGCAGATCGCGATAGGAGGGGAAATGAGCGAGAAGAAAATGCTGGAAGGCGGGTTCACGCATCTGAACCTGAACGGCAAACTGCACATCAATTGAACAGAACGACTTGTTGGCTCGAAGGATGCATTACACCTTTGGTGGTGAACACCGGTCGACCGATCGCACCGACAGGACTTTCTTTTTGCCAAGCGGCGCCGATGCGGCACCGATGCGGCCGCCCGTCGTCGTCGCCGTTGACGATCGCCAACCGGAGACGAATACTCCACCGAAAAATCGGACGGGCACTTGTTCACAGGGAAAGGACACACCGACTCTCTCTCGATATTGCTCTTCGACGGCCGCGCGAGCATCTACGTGAACACGGGTTCCGGAGCGGATTTCTACGACAACGAAATTCCTCTACGAATAGAACAGACTCCGGATAGGATTCAATGAAGTCTTCATGCACTTTTCCGTCGGTCGCGGACAGGAAGAATGGAAGAAATTGTCAAGTCGGTACACCGACCTCAATCTGGGCGACAGCTACTCCGTGGGATTATACGAAGGTCTCGGCAGCACCGGCAGATGCATTTCGGAGCTCGAGGTGAACGTTCGACCGGTACAACACACCGGTCTGGCACCTTACAACTCCCCGGACCCGAGATTAGTGGTTGTCGCGAAATCCGAATCATCGACCACGGCGGCATCGCCTGATAGTAGAAAGATCAGAATCGGATCGGGCGCGTGTTCTTACTTCGTTGTTCCGCAAGAAGAAGCGACGTAGCTTCCATTCATGGAAGTGTCGTACAAGCGCTCGGACCCGAACGACGGCCACGTTCTGCTGTACGAAGGCTATATGGGGCGGAAGGATGATACTGATGGCGACATCCAAAACCGAAGGAGGAACGTTCGCGAGGGTGAGGTGTACTTCCGCGGTAGCGCCGAACGTCACGGAAAGGTACACATTTCGTCTGGCCGACGGCTCGATGCAGTTGAATTCCGAATCTTCCTGTTTCGCGCACGCGATGATGCCGGCTGAGTTCGTCGTCGACGATCACCCCGACGGAAAGTTTTTCTTCGGAGGAGCGGACAGTTCGGCAAACAGAGTGATCTATACCTTCGCCCACGGTGTCTTTACGAATAGGGGTTTTGGACAAAAAGAGAGTTATAGAGGGCGCTACATTACGTAATTCTTCTGAAACAGCGAAATCAATGAAGTGGAACGATGTATTGATCGCTACGCTAGCGAGTTTATCGGTACAGGAATTCGCGTAGTATATCAGATATTACGGAAAATATAAGCTATCTTTCATGAATTCAAACTAATTACAAGTTACTTATATGTGTATTAAACCACACATTTCAATTATTACGTTTAAAAAAAGTTTACTTCCATTGTATTTTTAGTTGTATTTCTGAGGCCTATTATACAGAAATGAAGTAAACAAACAGCGCCACCACACAAAGTCATGGTACTTAAGTACGGAACTTTAAATCGTCTGTCAACACATGTTATCCATCATTTTCTTATTTGATGTTATTTTATTCTGTTTCAAAAGCAAAAAAAATGTTGTAACTGTTGAATTTTGAGAAATTGCTTTTCAAACTTGGTGAATTTTCTACCTTTTTATACAACCTAGGCCTAGCTTCAGGCCTAGGAAAACGTTTTTTTGTTATCCAGCATAGGCTTAGAGAGCGTTTGTGCGGGTGCGTGTGTGCTACAACAAACCTTATACAAAGGATCTGTTATACTACTAACACTGTGGTGGTTCATTCTTTTTTGGTGTGGGGGTTCTGTTGTAGAGTTAAAAAAAGTACAATTATTTAAATTTCTTTAGTTTAAAATAAGAAAAACTTGAATTCTATTATCTTTAAAAATTTAAATAATAATAATATTAATTCATTTTGGTATTTACTTTATTCAATAAAGATCATTAATAATGATATCTTGATTTTCACATTGATGGATAAATTACAACATATAAAAACATAAAACCTGATAAACTACACAGGAGTCATATTTTTTGCAATAAATTTAATTTTAAACAAATTATAAATATACAATGATACAAGGCTTTAAAAAAAACTACCGGTATATGATTTGAGAGATGCCACGATTGATTCACAGGGGTTTGTTCATTATTTTTTTCCTATTTTCCTAATTCCTATTTCTTTTTAGGCAAACTATGATTCCTCAAAGAGTATGCACAATTAATTAACAATCACTTGAAATTAAATGAAAAATATAACATACAGATAATAAAAAA
>NW_022701964.1:191173-194101 GCF_011630105.1 Anneissia japonica | reverse complement strand
TTCGAAAGTTCTATTAAATCCTATCTGAAATATTCAAATATAATCCTTTTTAAGAAATCAGTATTCTCCCAAAGAACATATCGAGGGATTTCCACCTGCAAGAAAATTGTTAGTACATTTTAAATATATTCAACTTTTAAAATTTAACAAAAATACAATGTATGAATATCTATTTTGATATTGCATTATAAACTTTTTATATATAAAAATGGAATGCTAGAAGTGCATTTAATTTTTATTATCAGAAAATAATTGTTGTAGAGTATTTAACATCATTAAATAATATTGTACATAAATATTGTATAATATGTTAATAAAATAATACAACTGTATTGAAATAATACTGTGCTAACATACAGCCTGTATTGTATGTATTGAATTAAAATTATTTAACAATATGAATTTTGAATAAATTTCAATTGGTAAACTATACTTGCATGAATAAGCAAAATAGTGATTGTTTTCAATTAAAATAAATACTAAAGCTCTATGTAAATAAAAAGTTGACTGATGACACTATATTAACATGCTATGATTAATTGCATTGATTTTCTATTAAATATTTTAAAGCTCAGTTTAGTCTATAAGCAGGTGCTAATTGAATAGTATCCCCTCAAAATCACTCGAAATAATGTAAACCATAATACTAATAAAATAGGCTACCTCAGGCCTAAGCCTACTAATTACTGTACTTGCCTTATAACTAAAATTTTCTTGATGTGTACCTGCCTGAGAATTGGGTGGTGGTAGCCAAACTTCTGGTTGGTAGGGCCAAAACCTGAAAAATAATAAATATTAAATTAAACATCGAATTAACTACATTTGTGTTTGTTAGCCTACATTAAATATCTCTAGTTAGTAGGCCTATTAGGCTAAATATTGGGTTCGCCGAGGCCTAAACAGGCGCATAATTAATAAATGCCTATTTGTTGTACTGTATGCATGCTTATCATGCTAGGCCTACGCTGATCCAAATTATGCTAACGAAACGTCGTTAACCATAAATTCCTGCGCGTGCAGATCGCGCTAGGCCCCATACAATGCGCAACACGCCTTTGCACTCGCCTGAAAATGTAGGTTACATTGACCATCATAGAAAAAAATCTAGCCGTTACAAAAAATGTTTAATTTGTCAAGCTGTTTCTTAGTAATGAAGCATTACATACATCAAATGCATTTTTGCAAAAATGATGGAGAACACTATGTACTTTTTTAGCCAAAAAACCCGAAAATTTGACTACAAAAACATGAAAAATATAGGCTTACTTTCGTCGGCCTCCACAGCGACTTCCATGAGGAATTATTCTGAACGATATGTTCCAGGCTCCTTCCACATGACCAAATTAGGAATAGATCATGAATATTTAATAATATCCTCGAATTTACAGTATTAATGGTTGATTAAAAGCATTGAATATTCAAAGCGAGTGACGTGTATACAAGTGGGTTTTAAATATAGCGCGTCCTCAGCCATTCTGGAATGCCCGACGAGGATCGAAGCGAACGATAACGCTGTAACCAATATACGAAACGACGCCTCTTTCACATTCAGCATCCTTACTTCGACCTTTCGGCCCACCCTCCACACGGACATTAGCTTCTATTACACGAGAACGAACACGGACGACGGAAAAATATTCAGGTACGTATAGTGTGAAGGATTCCGCTTAAGAATCTCAATCGCGAACAACGAGATGAGGTTGCTCGTATCGAACTCCGAGAACGAAAAAATCAAGTCAATAACTACGACTCCGTCTCCGGGCTTCAGGACGAGATACGCATACCACATACGAAACAACCAAATCTTCTCTACGACGGACGGGATTCCGAATTTGACAAAGACCTTGCCTTTGGGAAACGGAACGAAGTTCTGCGAAGGTGTGTACATGCTGGGCAGCAACGGAGAGGCCCACGTGACAGCCGCAGGGAAGGTGGGTTCTCTGATCGTCAACGGTTTTGAAGTCAGGCCGGAAAATTTGGAAAAATGCAACGCGACTACGGATGCTCAATCGACCGAAAGACCTTCGACCGCGACGACCCCAGCAGTGGGCCGATTCGACAGATCTTTCGGCAAACGCGACATGAAATCCTGGATGCCCACAGTCGGCCGCGTTCGAAATTTGGTCGTCGTTCCGGTTGCGATCTCTTCTGTTGGACAATCGAGGTCGTCTTTTGTTTTCCCCTCCCCCAACGTCAAGTCCATCGTCTTTAAGATAAATGCTGTTGTTCTTTTTCACGTGCAGCAAGTCGATCATTGTTGTTGTGCCTTCTTTTATAACTTTCTTGTCCAGATCTTTTCTCTTTCCCTTTTTTTGTCGATAACCTTTCGAATTGTCTGTCAGTTTTCACATAGATTTTTGCTTCGTTTCTTTTGCATTCTCCGTCGTCGTCGTCTTCCTGTGTAAGTGTGGCGACGTCAGTTTCCATGCGAACATAATACCGGTTTCTTACCATGATATTCGTTGTGGCCTTCCTTGGTAAGTGCGGCTAGGTCATGTTCGGTGTGAACATACATTTTTTTACCAGGTCTTGTCTTATTGCCTCACTGAATGTGTTGATAAGATTTTTGTCTCTCCGAATGTGTTGGTATGAATTCGCGTTTTTGGAAACACGGCTTACATAGGCATTTTACATTCTGTGTAGTCCGTTGGTTTTTCACACGTCACAATCCACGGTTTTTTTTATACAACGGTATATACACTTGGGCTTTTTATTTGCCATTCCATGTTTTTTGGAAAGCTTTCTTAATAATGCAAATGCATATTTTCTCCAAATCATCTAATTCTTTTGTGCTTCTTCTCTTTATTCGCAACTTGTAAAAATGACGGGTCGTCGGGGTCGCGGTGAACCTGACGTCGTCGTTCCGGTTGCAATGATCTCTTCAAGTGCAGCAAGTCGATAATTGTTGTTGTGCCTTCTTCCATAACT
>NW_022701964.1:165754-191153 GCF_011630105.1 Anneissia japonica | reverse complement strand
AAATACTATAATTGACTACATTATACTAAAACACGATTTTTGTCTTATAGGAAAATTTGTAATTATTTCAAAGTGTGCACGTTTCTTCTATAGTAATGTGAGAGCACAAATATATGTTTTGGTTTAAATTTCAAGTTTGCATAAATAATAAATCGTTGTTTAAACTACTGAAAAAATATTTTAAAAAGGGTTTTTAGAAAAGTGGAGGAGGAAGCTTTGATTTCTATATCACCATCTTCAGTAAAGTATTGGCTTTATGATGGTACCAAATTTAGCTGCTACTTTTTGCAACTTTGCGAGGTAGACGCACTTTTATCAGTCTAGTTTCCATAAACGTCAGACGAAACCGCAATCAACAGGAATGTACGCGTGTACATTCAACATGCTCATTCAAAGCATGGAAAAAGCGCACTCCGAACATTGACACGCTGAGTTAGCAACAACAATTCTTCCAATATTTTGTTACTGTGTAGAATAACTTAATCAAATGTTGAGCTGTCGTATAAACCAATTCTTATGATCAAGATGACATCTAGTTCTTATGATCAAGATGACATCTAGTAGTATATCTAGGCGTCAATTGTTTGCAATCGTGCATGCTTCTGATTCAACTACGAATATAGACCGTGCATGTAAGCAATGTATGGACTTTCTGTTAGAAATATATGCTGTCGATAGATCAGATTTTCCAGATGAACTTTATTCAAATACATCCAAGACTGTAAAAATCTTCCTGTATCAACTTAAGGAAAGATGGACGTCAAGTAAGCGAATATTAGCGCTATTTCTCAAAAAGAACAAATCATGGCTTGACAACAGCATTGCACTTTCGGATGAAACTAATAATTTTTTTGCAACAGAACAGAGAACAGGATATTCCTTTCACATCAGCAGAACACCCACATGAGTCTTCAAAACAACCAAAACCTGGACGTCCTATCAAAGCATGGGAGGATCTTTCAGAGAGATCGCGAAAGAGAAAAATACATGAAATGCTGACACAAAATGAACAACTGAACTTCTTTATGCAGCATCGCAAGGGGCATTTAAGAAGAATCGGGATCTAAAGTATGTGCTTAAATTTGCAATGATGACTCCCTCACGTCCTACCAAGATAAGGAAACTTATTTCAATCCCTGTAGACAAACCAGAATCTTTCACGGCAGATGAGGCATTGTCCCTATTCGTAGAATCAAACGTGACTAAACGATCTTCCCAAACGGTGAGGTCTGCCGCAAAACGCAAAAGGGCTAACATTTACCCTCCTTACAACAAAATAAGAGAAGCAAAAGAACAATGTTATCCTGATGGTATATCTGTCGAAGAAGACTCAGCAAAAGTGCCAATTCAAAGCCTTCTTGATTACACTGCGCTGAGAATTATTCAGGAACAAAAACAGATCATTACAGAAGTTATTGAAAACCTGGAAAATGAACTATTTCCATGCAAGCTAATTTGCAAATGGGGTTTTGACGGGTCATCTGGTCAGAGTCAATACAAACAGAAATTTAACAGCACAGATCATTCTGATGAGAGCATGTTTTGTACCACACTTGTTCCTCTGCAACTAAAGTTTGGAGAACGCGTCTTATGGAAAAACCCAGTGCCTTCGTCAACACGATTTTGCCGTCCAATTCACTTGCAATTCAAAAAGGAAACTACTGAATTTAGTCAAGAAGAATACGATAGAATTAATGATGAAATTCAGCAATTGCAGCCTATGAATGTAACATTGGATATAGACTACGATATGGATGCAGCCAATCCAAGAAAAGACAATATGCTGGTGACTTTTGATTTGCAATTGACAATGGTTGACCAAAAGGTTATTAATGCATTGACAGAGACTAAGTCGTCTATGCGGTGCTATATTTGTGGGGCTACTCCAAAAATATTTAATGACATAGATGTTTTACCTAGCGCAGCTGTAGAAAATTACAAGTATGGACTCTCTCCACTCCATAAGTGGATTCGATGCTTTTAAATGCTGCTTCATATTTCGTATCGTATTCCTGTAAAAAAGTGGCGTGTGTCATCAGAGCAAGATAAGGCAATAGTTGCTTCAAGAAAGAAAGAAGTTCACGATCGGTTTCATGCTGTACTTGGATTGAATGTTGATGAACCAAAGCAAGGTTCTGGCAACACAAACGATGGAAACACCGCGCGAAGAGCATTTAAGGATGAAAAGAGATTTGCAGATATTTGTGGTTTGGATGAATCACTAGTCTACAGAATTCATATGATGCTCGTTGCTATATCGTGCAAACTTCCCTTAGACCCTCATAAATTTGGAATATTTTGTTGGAATACCGCAGAGCTACTTATCAAGCTTTACCCATGGTTGAGAATGTCAGTGAGTGTCCATGTTCTGTTAATACATGGAGCAACAATCTTAGCTTCCTCAATGCTTCCAATTGGCATGATGAGTGAAGAGGCGCAAAAAGGCAGAAACAAAGACTATAAATCATTCCGGCTTAAGCATGCAAGAAAAACCTCAAGAGTTGACACAATGAGCGATGTTTTTCATCGACTTATGGTAACAGGGGACATTGTGATTAGTAGTAGATCGATCAAGGAACCACGATCAGAACCACTACCTACTGAAGTGAAGAACATGCTTAAAGACCAAAGCCTTCAGGTGGATGACAGCGACACTTCAGAAACTGAGGAATCATAAAAAGATCTCTTTTAGTATTAAAATTTTTAAACTCGACAAACATTATGTAACTATTTAATACTACATTAGTATGATCAAGGAAATTGTGCATTACATAGCTATACGTGTGTTCTGTGAAAAATAAACTGTATCGTTATTTCAAAACAAATAATTAGTAGACCTATTATATATTTTTGAACATTCTAAAAAAGTGCAAAACAAAAGAAAGAAATCATTTTAAATTAGTAAAAGCATTATTTTTTTAAAGCATTTGGTTAATTAAGGTGTAGGCCTAATATCTGACAACGTCGATTGACACGTAATAAAATGTAAAATTAATTTGGGTTGGTATAATATTACAAATTTTCGCCCTGTCCAATCGGGAAAATGTAATTTGGTGACGTCATGAAAAGACAAATGCTCCCAAAAGAATTTCGTATGTCTAAAAACTCCTTATACATTTCCAAAAACCATTACAATATGAAGTTGTTTCGGTATTACAATGGAAATTGGCTTCGTCCAATCAGAAAACAGTAAAATAGTGACGCCATATAGATTTGAAAGTGCTTCTACTGAATTCTACGGGTATGAAAACCCCTAGAATCTTCTTATGTTCGCTTAAATTAGCCTCTGTAGTTAGTAATTAATTTTGGCACACTTTGACTTCAGTCTGGCCCACTGTGCGCCGCCTATCTTCGACAAATGCCCTTTACGGACTCCTTCTTTTATTTAAAAAAAAATGCTCTGTTGCATTCCTTTGTATTTTGGCACATTTCTTTTTTTTATCTCGTGTTGGTACCGAGAACTTCGGGATTCCCATTACACGGACCGTTTCTTTTTTGGCACTTTTTTGTTAATCTTGTGCCGGTACACTTCTTCCTCTGGTGGGGGATCGAGCTTGCTTGCAATTTCAACTTCCACCTTTGGCACAGTTTGCCGCACGTTGCATCGGTGCCAGTCTTTTTCTTTACTAGATTATTATCTCCCCTAACGAAAAAAAAAATAAACACCTTCGTCGTCACGGCCATCGTAATTTGACTCCATTGCAGCATTCTTTTCTTTATCTTAACATTTCGGAAATCCTCTTTGCCCCACTTTAGTTTGTCGGCATTGTCCCAAATGAAAGAAAATCAGCCCCTCGCTGCCACGACTTCTCGAATTCTGCTTGTAGCATCTCATAATCGAAAGCGTGCGACGTACGGGTTTCTCTTCTTTATCTTGCATTTTTTTTAAATGCCGTCTTGATGAATTCTTATTCTTGCTTGTTATCTTTGCCGAACATTCGGCAAATTTGCATAGACTAACGAGAGAACGTTAGTTTCATTTCTTCATCCTGCATTCTTTCTAGCACACGCACTCGTTCCTTTAAACGATTATGTGAAACAAAAACACTAAATAATTTGTTTGTTTTTGAACATCTTTATATTTTGAAAATTTATCTTAGCCGAAAGAACATTTCGGCACTTAATTCCAAATGCTCCTCCCCTCTTTTCCAACGGCGATAGACTTTTCGGCGCCAAATATCCCGTCGCAACAGGTCGTCGCCACGAACCCGCCGTTTGCAATCTCTTAAAATTAAAAAAATATATATTTACATGTAAATATTATTTTTAAAGTTAATTAATCGTAAGTTACTTGGTTTATTAGTAGTAATAGGCTAATCACAAATATATATTATTACATACGAAACTATTAAGCATTGAGACTTAATATCATCGTGTATTTTTATAATTAATTTAACAATCATTTACAAAAAATCATGATGGAAATATGCATTAAAAAATTTAGAAAAGAAACATGGTGTCCTATTACATTATTTGTTCGTAATTGTTACAAATGACGTAGTGATGAAGATGAAGGACTGATGATGATGGTGATGGTGTTGAATGCAGATCTTAAATTCAGCAGCGATAAGTTAAGATGCTGCATGGATGAACGTGTCAACTCATCGAGATTCAAGACACATCAACTAAGCAAACGCTAGATTTTATTATTCTCCCAAACATGTATTCTAACTATCAATCAAAGACGCACTCAATATTTAAATCTGTTGACATAACGTCATATCGGTCCGTGAAACAATACGGTACGTCATCGTTTTCCCCCGTCTCAAATGAGCGAACTTAATCATCTTCATCGTCACTTCATCAACACCTTCATTATCATCATCATTGTACTCCGACTTTAAAAATTGAATTCCGACATATAATTATCGTTATTTTCAAACTTTCATTCGTCATATTTATATCAATTCGAATAACGGTTTAATTGTAAGAGATTTTGCTCGAAAACTGTCAATCTTAAGAAACTTGAGTGCCTCAACGTCGTGCTCAGAAGTTCGACGATGAACCAGTAGTACAGTGTTTTCTATCCCGTTCTTACAATAAGTCTTCGGAAGGAATTCGTACGTACTGGGGAAAACTGTGTGGAAGAAGAAGAATAAAAAGGAAAATTATTTAATATTATTTAAGTAAAAATTCTTGTAAAGAAAATCGTTATACATTCCTTTGTGGTATCGTACTTACATTTCAACATCTACACCCTTTTCATCGCACTCATCTTCGTGACGATCCAAGTACTTCGGTCGCATTTCCGTTTTGCAAAATTGGCATCTAACTAAGTCAGGACCGTTGTAGTTTCTACTGCATTTAATCAAATGTTGAAAATACTTCGTTCTTTTTACGGTGTGGCTAACGTCGTAAGGACAAGTCAAGTGAGTAGGATCCATCGTTGATTTGTTGCTGTTGCCTCTTGTCTTGTCTTGATCGACTAACTGTTTTGCTGCTGCCTCAGAGAGATTGATTGTTGCTTCAGATAGATTCCGACATTCGTACGGTTTGAGGTACACTTCGCGACGATCTTTTTTATATGCTTCGATCGAGAGACCATAACGTCATCGGTCGTACAATCTCAGAAATCCTTAACGTCATCTAATTTATAATATTCAAGTGTGCAATCGGGTCCCTCATGACGTCATAACTCGTTGGCCCCTACCTTCGTTCGGCACCGATGATCTGTTTTCGAATGTCACGAGTATCCGATCGAGACAACAGAGATGGCGTCAATTCTTGCAATAACGGTTGATGGTGTACCGATGCACGTGGAGGTACGAGATGAATCTGGTCTAGAACTGTCTCTGGACAAAGAATCGATCGAGAAATATTTCAGATATACGCCGACTTCGTCCTTTGTCGTGCCGACGAACTGACAGCAACGTTGTCTAAATGCAGACGTACTTTGGACGATCATAAAATGCTGAATGCATGAGGACGTAAGTCGCATAAGGCGTGTCTTGCAGATCGTGTCGATCAGGTGACCAATGGAGTAAAGGATATGTATTTGCAAGCTGCTCGCATCGACATACGTTTGCGAAAATGTAAACATTACCAGACGAAGGAAGAAGCGGAAGGAGAAAGTCTGATGAACTCGATCATGTCGTTGACGGAATACCAAAAAGGTATGTCGAACGTGAACGAGTTTCGTGAACAATATAGAAAGTGACCGAAGCTGTGGACGAGATTCTCTGCATACCTAGGGAGGAATTGTCCGAGAACACCTGTTGCATATGCTGCGAGGCTCCCGTATCCATACTGACGAAACCGTGCAATCACATGATGTCGTGCGAGACTTGAGCGCACCTCACCACGAAGTGCTACGTGTGCAGGGCAAGGATCGAGCAGCGACTAAGGAGATGCGACGTTGATGAGGGGACGAAAGATTTTAAATGTTGAACCACTTGTGTGATAATTTTCTGATTTAGAGACGTACCTGCGAGAGGACCGTACAATCGGCACGGTCGGCATGCTGAACGTGAGGGACGATGCGGAACCTCTAGTTTCCAAGCTGGACCGGAAGTTGGTGGAGATCGCGCTGACGCACTACGATCCTGCGTCGGTCTGAAGAGGACGAAGACGATTTCGTTATCGAGCGTTCGCCGACTGTCGAAGAAGGAAACGAACGCTCCCAAGTTCTGGAGAGCGTGCGCCGCGCTCGGTCTTTTCCGGCCGGCGCCGTACTACGTCAGACACGAGGGAGCTTCGCAGCACCCTTTGTTCGCGGCGTGTCGCAACGACTTCGTCGACGTGACCGGTCTGCTGGATGCCCTTCGAAAGAGGTGCCCGTCGAAACCTGAGAACGACAGCGTCCTCGGCATTCCCGCGTCCGCCTGCGGTTTTGGCGCCTCCGATCGATTGCGGGAGGTTCGACTCGCCGTCGAAGGAGTGCCGACCAAACTGACTGTCGCATTCTCGGATGCATCCGAGGTTGTGATACCGAACTGCTGTTCCACAGTCGTGACGACGTCCATCGAAGAGGAACGAGTGACGAGAAGGGACGAGTTGGTCTTCCACAGCAAGGATCTGGGAGGTGGGCGAACGAAGTTGTTTGTTCTTCGCTGCGGCGATCCCCTGTTCACACGGGCTCGCGATTTTTGCGTCGGCGCCCGTAAAAATGTGAACGAATGTTGAATAATATAACTCTAAAAAGTTCCATTTTTGTCTTAGGTTTCGACATTAAGTACGATGTACGTTATTCTGTTCACAGGAACTTCCATTATTATTGATTATGTGGGTTGAGTGTTGATTAGACGAAATAAAAGAAAAGAAAAACAAATAAATTATGTGTCAATCTTCGTTTATTTCAATTTTAATATCAACAATGCATTTCCCATGTTTGCATGTTCCTAACTCTAACAGAAACGGATTATAAAAATACACAGATATGTAAAAAACGATTTCTCTTTTTTACCGTACCAACATAGTAACTTTAAATATCAACCAAACAATGCCTATAGCTTCAACTATACAAAGTGTCCACCCTATTGCCGCGAATGCGACGAGACTCATGTGATCCGTCGACGGCGAGTCCAGATAGGCGTTCTTCGCCTGCACGTTCGGCAAGTGCTCCGAACGCCTTCGGTCCGACTCGAAGTCGGCGTTCGGCACGTCCTCCGACGGTCTTGGTTCCAACTCGACGTCCGAGTTCGTCTTTTCCACTGTCTGCACGTGCTCCGACGGTCTTGGTTCCAACTCGACGCCGGCGTTCGTCGACATCCAACTGCAATGCGAATCTTGCTTGCGGGTGCGATCGTTCAGGAGTCGGCAATGCCGTTAAAGAGGGATTTCGTAAAGTCGATCGGTAGAGGCTACGTACAAAAAGTTCCCATGCAAACCGGCGTTCGTGATCGGTTGCTCCGTCGCGCGCATGACGTACAGAAGGACAGCCCGATTTTCCGACATCACCAATTTCAAGACTCGACCGTCGTCCGTACGACCGTACGGTTACCATTCTCCGTCACGGTCAACGTCTTCAACCTGTAGTTTTGTCGAACGAGCGTAAAAAGCGGGTCTCCACTTCCGACCGGTTCGTACAGCGACGGGTGCGATTTCACGAAGTTTAGATCTTCGTACGAGAGTAGAGTCGAGTCGACCGAACAATCGCCGGGTCTGTTGTCCGGAACGTCCTCGTCCGGGATGCGTCCCCAAGGCGCCGTCGGTCGCAAGAGCGGACCTCTTTCGAAGTTGTCCCTTATGTCGTCGAGGCCGAAACGGCAGATGGCCGAGGCGGGTATTTCGTGTTCGCCCGTCGTGAAAACGGCGTAGTAGAAGACCTTTCCTCCGCGGACGATCCGCACGACGTCCTGCAGGTAGTTGAAGCGAAACGGAAATTCTCCTCGGAATGAACAGTCGAGTCGCGCTTTCAGAAAAGTCGTCCAGCTAGAGTCCAGTATCGTTCTGCCTCCCTTGTCGTCGGTGCAAACGCGGGCGATTCGCGAACGGTAAATCTTCTCGCAGTTTTCTACGGAAACTTCTCGGAAGAAAAAAAACACTTCTCTTCCCTCTACAAACGAACCGACGAATTTCGGAGATTCAGCCACAACGAATCGTGCCTCTTGGTTATGAGAGGAACGGCGTTGCCCATCGATCTCGTCAGTGCGGAATCCCTGCCGTTGAAATCGGCGACCGTCCCGGCGTACAGGCTACTCTCCGCGATGACGGACGTTACTTTTTGGTCGACGGCAAGCGGACACTTGTACAGACCGTCCGTCGCGTTCCTTCTCCTCCAACCACTCTCCAAGTTCGACATCTCAGCATGAATGCACTTCGGTTTCTGAGCGTTGGTTCCGCAGATCAACACTCGACCGTTCGTTAAATCCGGAGTTACGATTTTCACGTAGTTCTGGCAGTCGTGTTCTTCCTTCCCTTTCAATCTGCACTTCTTGGCGACCGAGTCCAGCATCCAGTCTAACTTCGTAGCCGTCGAGGATTCTAGAGTTCGATCGAGATCGAACACGAACGCCAAGTTGTTCTCGCCCCCAGGGTTCGCCACTCCTTCACCACTCGCATTTCGACGATGGGCGAGATGCCGACGCTCGTTGCGAAAGAGACGTCGATTTCGTCCGTCGAAGGCGATTGATCTTCGGTCGGCATAGGATACGCGACCGAAACTAACATCACTATCATGGCAAGGAAGAACAACATGCCGAATGTATTCTACTTTCTGCGTCTCGCGTTCATATGTTGATTTCGAGGACATTTGTTTCCTTTTAAACAAGAGATCGTCGAGTATAAAAACAAAAAGAATAAGTAATTTGGGTCGCATTGTTAGTTCGCGACGAACCATGGCGTTGATGTTCAACATCAAACTCGGAGAAGGACGCGGGACGTACAGAGAGAAAAATGGATTGAGACATTGGACGGTCATGTCCGGCTTCGTACAAGGTTTCGCGGACTTTAGACTCGGATGCGGAGAAGACGTCTATCGTTCCGGCGGCCAGATACTGTTGGATCTCTCTTCCGTCGCGACTTTTTCGCGCCCGATCGCAACGACTGTGAGGTTGTTGCGGTTTCTGGACGAAGACTGCAAGTCGGAAGAGGACTTCGGCAACCTGACCGCGTATGTGTTCGCCGTGTCCGTCGCCGCGTACCTGCTGCTGAACGAAGATCTCAAAGATGCGTTGCTGGAACGGACCAAACGCAATCTGCTGGTGTGCACGAAGAACTTCCGCATCGAGGAGATCAACGAATTCGCGTCCAATCTTATGACGTGCATGGATCGATTTATGGCGAACGATCGTCGATGCCTGGATCTTCTGGGCTGTTGCGAACCGTTCGTCTTCGGCGGTCGAGTGACGGAGGCACTGAACGCTGTCGCAAGAAACGGCTTAGAGCGACCGGTTGTGCAGGTGCGGATGAACTTCAGAAACGTCGTCGCTTCTCTCGGCACCACCTCACTGTTCCATCTTCGATGGACCGAAGGTCGAGGACGCGATTGCCAAATTCTGTGTTGGGGCATCTTGAACGCCGACGAGACCGAAAATCGACTATACCTGATTTTGACGTACAACCAGGAAAAGCGGTGCAATTCGGTTCTGACCGACAAGCGGACGGTGCACGCCCTGTACGAACTCGCACCTAGGTGGCCAAATTTGCTGAAGTGGACGACAGTGTGCGACGACGTCTCGTGCTACGAGTGTCCTCTGAAGCCGTGTCTCGTGTCCATACCGGAAACGAACTCGGTGTGGTTGGACGTCCACGCGTGCCACCCAAGAAGGGTACGAAGGGGATACCGCCTGTCGTTGGCGGAAGGTACGATCGGTTCCGCGACGGCCGACGAGCTCCGCGAGCACAACGCCAAGAAGTTGAACGAGTTGATGCGTCGGAAACGCATCCTCGACGAGAAGGGAGATCTGCACCTTCGCATCGAGCAACTGAACGCGATCGTCGATTCGGACGAGCGGGTGAACCGGACGAGGTGCGGTCCGCCGTCCGACGTTCTGGGACGCCTCCCCGCCTTGCGGCCTTTACCGGGCGTTCTGCCGAACGCGGTTTCCTTGGAATTGTCAATTTACTACGGAATGCACCAGTACCAGGAGGACGTGAGGATCCTACCGAACTTCGTTCACGGACAGGCGAAAAGACAAAAACGGGCCACGCAAGATATTGCGGGTCAGTAACTAACATGCCGCCGACCGAACGAACCGACTCTCGAGAGGCGAGACGCCTGCAACTGAAATGGATGCAGGACAGAAGGAGGGAACTCTTCGCCCAATTCGTAAACCATTTCGGCGACACCGATCTTCTTCGTAGGACATTCCCGGATAGGATGGAACCGTGTCGACGACCCCTTCGAAGTCGTCGATGCTTCGAGAAATGCAAAGGTGCTTTAATCAGAGACTGTCTGAACGTCTTCCACCTAGTTCAAAGCGAGGAGAGGGGATTGCAGCTCTTCCGGAAGGTGTGGGACACGGTCGTGTTCGTCGAATGCGATCTGTCGGATCGATTTCGACCCTAGAGTAATTCCGTCTCCCGTTTCGAGAAACAGATACGGTCCTCGTGTGCAAACTACCATAAATTACCCAAAACCAGACGTACGTACCAACGAACGAACGAATGAATGAATAAATAAATAAAACAGCCGGTACCGACCTGTTTCGCCGTCGATTACGACGTGTCGTTGCACGACGCTCTCCGAGCTCATTTCGGCGACCGGTACTACGACGCCGTCCTGGAAAGGATTTCGGTACCGACGGTCGCGATCAGAACGAAACGGCAACCAGAGAAGCTGCTGAAGGAAATGACGGCGAAACTGACGGCGTGCAAGGTGTTTCCCTTCAGCGGGTGCTGGCTTTCGACAAACAGGACCTTCTGCAGGACGACGGCCGGATGGAAGTACGGCGGCTTGACGTCGACGGAGCTGTTCCCTCACGGCGGAAAGAACATGGAACGTCACGTCGTTCGGCACGATCCCATGAGGTGCGAAATGTGCTTGGAGGAACACTCCAGGTGCTGTCGACCGTCGCATCTGTGCTACGGGTCGACGAAGGCGAACGTCAAGGACATGCGTCTGCGCCAGGGCGTGGCCGACATAGTGAACGGCCTGCACGACGACCGAAACCGCGAAGCCTTCAGAAGTCTTATCGATTCTTTCGCCAAGCTCGTGCTGGACAAGGAACATTGAAAAAATATTTAATGAATAAAGATAAAAACAAACAAAACAAACTTCGAATATGTTGGTGCGTGTGCGTGTGTGGGTGTATATATATATTTTCGTTTAACCAACAATTCCACATTGATGATATCACGACGTGCAGCAACATGGAGGATGTAAAGGATCGGTTAAGATACACATTTCGTCTGATTAGAGAAGTCAAAAGAAAACGGAATGAATGCGAATCGACCAACGGAATGGACGTTCGCAAGTTGAAGGAAGTGGATATCGACATCAGACAATTGGAGTTTCTGTTCGAAGAAATAATTAGACTTTTCCGTTCGTGCGTCAAAGTGATCAACTACTGTACGGACGAATGGACCGGCGCACAGTGGTTGATCGATGCTTTCGAACGCATCGCGAACTACGTCGGAGGATTCGTCGAAACGAAATGCAGCTTATCATGGACGAACTTTTAAGAAAACGTAAAGAGGAACCGTCTTCGGGAGATGCCTGCAAGGTGTGTTTTCTTCGAGTTGCCGAGATAGTGGCGACACCTTGTTATCATTACGTTTCCTGCAAAAGATGCTCTTACCGACTGGGAAGTTGCCCGGTGTGCCGGACGACGACGGAAAGACGTCTGCCGATCGGCGATATCGAAGAGGGTACTCGTGTGTACAGATCGTTAAAATATATAATAAATTATCGTCAATAGAATAATAAAGATTGCATGAACAGAAAATATATTTTGTGTGTTTTCCCTTTTTATTTTCTCGATTATCAGGAGAACTGATCGATCATGACGAAACAACGGTCCATCTTCACCCAACTGACGACCTCGCACTCGGCGGTGTCCCTCCAAACTTCGTCGTCGCCGTTATCATTTCGTTTCAGCAAGGAAACAGTCCACCGTCGGTCGGTGTCCAAAGAGGGTCAACGCTTCCTCGAACGACGATCCCGCACCCGACGATGGACGGGACCGACGTGTCGCGTTCGTTTTCGATCTCCGATCGCGCCCCTTCGTCCACATAAACGTATATCTCTTTCGTGGTTCTCGGAGGGATCGCTCCTTTCGGAATATGCAGATCGATCCCGGCTCCGACGATGGACTGACGACCGCCTCGGGCGTCGAATATCCCGGCCGAAAAGGTGGACGTTTCGAAACTCACTCCCACAACTTTTCCCAGACTGTACATAGATACCGTTCTGTCGAAAGTTCGGAGCATCGAATCCAAATCCTTTCGGCATTTGTCATCGTCGTCATTGTCAACACAACGGTCTGAAATAAACAAACGTACAAAATATTTTTATTTTATTTTAACATTGTCACTTTTATTTAATTTCTGTCTTCGTTATAACAACATGTACTTTATTTAATTCTGAGTGGTAGGGATACCTCTGGAAGTTTCGTTGACACGGAAGAGGGTCATGAAACTCTGACTCCTGGAGATCTGTTCAGCTGTCAGGTTGGTCCAAGACAGGTTGTCGAAGAGCTTGCCGACTTGCGCGACAACTTTGTTCCCCCTTCTCAGGATGGCGGCGACCGAAGTGTCGTCCTTATCCAAGTATACCTCCCTGTTCAGATCCTGCACGAGACATTGCAGATGTACGCCGTTGCGTAACTGGAGCGTGGATGTGTTTATATTTTTTGGACTTTCATTCAAAAGAATTCTAGAATCTCCAGAACACATAATGATGTAACTGCCGAACGAATACCGAAAGTACCAATTTTGTAGAGTTTAGCTCGGTATCGATAACGTCATCGTTACAGATCTGAGGCAAACGTAGGAACGCATGACGTAATGGGTCTGTTGAATTCCTATGATAGGCCAACGACGTCATCGGTCTGAGAAACGATGATTACCATAATACATACCTTGACGTCATCGGGTGCCAACGACGCTGTATAAAACAGTCTTCCAAACACAAAACTCTCCACTTTGCGACGAAGTTAAATCAAGTACTTCGATAAAGATGGAGAAATTCGAACCTAAGAAACTGTTGGAGAAGAATAGGCATGTCCGGTTTGCTGAAGACGTGCGGAGGCGGAGAGGCACCCCTTGCTGAGGCTGTGACCTTCATCGCAAACATCGATTCCAGAGACGTTCCGACAATCATGTTCTTCGACGGGCCGGATGGTCTTTTCGCCAAATGGTGCACGCCGTTCGTGGTCGACCAGTTTCTCGAAACCTGCCGTTCCAGCGGACGGCAAGGAGTCACCTACACGGACGTTGTACTGAAGGCCGAGAACGACAAGTTGATGATGCCGATGGCTTTCCTGTGCGTCCATCCAGAGGAAGGTCTGATTAAGCTGGTGGACGAAATGGGAACGGTATTTTCTGCCACTGCGATGCCGCTCGTCATGATTAACAGCGACAGACTTCAAAACAAAAGAAGGAAAAGAAAGATGGTTTGCGGAGACTCCACGCTGTCCATGTTCGATCGCCCGCAACTCGCCGACATCTTAGGCGTCGATACTCTGTCTCCTGGACAAAATTCCACCGTCAATAACGTTCACTCGGAAAGAACGACGAACAGTTTAGTTGGACAATTCCTAAACAAAATTCTCCGAAAACTACAGGCGTCGACGAACCTGCAGTCTCCCGTCGAAACTCATTCGCAGGAACAACCGACGACGATGACTCCGACGGTCCATCCTGCCAACACGGGAGACAACGTACTCTACGACAGACGATGGAAGAGAAGGAGTAAGCGAAAGATCAAATGTATGTCCGCTAGTTTTAAAGAACTGAAAACTGAAGTCGTGAAACGACAACGAAATATGTCGACAGAATTGGAACAGACTAGATCGGAAACGGAGGCAATATCGACGGATCTGGAACAAATGAGATTTGAACGGCGGATATATAAAAAAAGAATTATGATTTGTCGATTTTTTTTTTCTTTCGTTTCCGTTGTTTCTATACGACGGTGTTGATGATGATTGATGCTGTTAAAATACGAGCGATTTACGGAAAGGAAGATGTAAAAATTAAAACCTAATGGAGTGTTTTTAGATAACAACATGCTTGTCCAATTAGCTAAAGACATGCAGGGGGTGGAGAACACTCACACACACAAACGGAAAACTTTAGGTAAAAAACAAAAAAAATATATAGAGGGTTGCAGACACGTTTTATCGAACATCGGAACATAGCTACAACTTCTTTCGTCCGAACGTATTCCGATTTTCCACAAAAACCCGTCTGCCACTCTATATGGAGTGTCCATGACGTCATCCATCTGTAACTCCTCTCTACATAGCTTAACGTCATCGGGTGCGACCAACACGCACAATATAAACTGACCCGCACACGACGATTAAAACAGTCTTTCCGAAGAGCACACACGCACACATACGCACACAAAATATAATTAAAAATATGGAAGAGGTAAAATATAGAATTTTGTCGTACCTACCAATCCGAAAGCTGTTGGAGTTGAACCTAACCGAATACCAACTATGGTTAGTATATAGAGAGATTCATCCCGAAGTCAAGTGGGACTCGAAAGTGAGTTACATCAACTTTTTTAAGTTTGAAGATTTGTAGGATTATAAGTTTAAAAAGACGTTGCAGTCGAGACTCGAGATTACGTATTGGAAGCTGTCGAGGATATGCGAGAACAGATTTTCAATATCATGAAGGACAATACCATAGAATGCAAGGATGCCATCGTAAGATCAGATTGGGATGATACAAGGTGCTTTATAAACGATGTCATCATAGGTGAAAGATTGTGTTGGCGAGCCCGTAAAATGGTTGAGAACGTTGAGGATGAATATTATCTACTATTGAGACCATCACCCAACCTAAAGACAAAGCTGCTGAAATTTATTAAAAACGTTACAAACTTGCGTTGTAAAACGGAGAGCGATTTATACGAGATTCTACGAAACAACTTCCATGAAATTTATTTTAATTCTGTCGTATATAAAAATGGATATTCAAAGGGAAATTGACGAATTTGGGTAGGACTTTCATTGAACTTTATGCAAAAGTTGCGGGTAAAGTTATTTCCATGGACTGTAAAATCATCGATAGGCTCTCCACAATCCTACGTCATCGGTAACTTCTCTGTACACAGCTTAACGTCATCGAGTGCTTCCAACACGAACAATATAAACTGACACACACGCGAAGATTAACAGTTTTTTTAGAAGAGCACTCACGCACACACACGCACGCACACCAATGATGTCGGGAGAGCTCTTGTCAAAGATCTACGAGAAGATTTCTCCATGGACATTAGGCGAGCGAAAGAGAATCGATCGCCTTAAAACAGCTGCCGTAATTTCCAGAGAGATCGCCAGACACCGAATTATCTCTCTCTGGATACGCCGAAACGATGCGAGAGATCGCAGAAAAGATGGACGTTCGGCTAGGACTCGAATTGAATGACGCCGCAGCGGGCATCGACTTTGAAGAAGACGGGTTCCCATGTCTGTTTTCGTGCCTCAACGGCATGCTCGAAATCGGAGAAATCACTGGGGTCGAATCATCATTGTGTACTTGTTCGGTAGGAAAGTGGCAAAGAGATGGGCGGAGAAAGGTCTCGGGGACTACGAAGATACCGTAGCCGAGTACGTCAGCGAATACGTCGCCTCGGAATTGTCCGGTTGGATCTCCGAACGTGGAGGATGGGTAAGTGTGATTCAGAGGGCGGCAAACACGTTTTAGAGAACGTCAGTTTATTTACATTTTCACCGATCGTATCCCGATGTACGTACGAAAAATAAGAATAATTTAATAATCATCATTTTTCTCTCCACTTCAGGATGACTTCGTGGAAATCTTCGGCCACAGACGTCGAAAGTCGTTCTCCGACCTCACCGTTCCGATCCTGCTGGCGGTCATGTTGGCGACTCCGTTCGTGCTGTCTAACTGCAGATGATTCTAATCTCGTTTTGATATCGAATAAAAATCCGTCGTTTATAACTGTACAAATGTTTATTAAAATCTGGTTCGATATTGAATATTAAATTCTAGTCGACTTACCAAACAATGCGTCTTTCGTTTAAATCATTGCTTTGTGTATGTGTGTGTGTGTGTTGTGCGTGAGTGTGTGTGATAGGAAAAAAATCAGATAATTTTTATTCGTACGATTATTTCCCCTCCTTTCTTTAAATCATGTCGAATTTCAATACTAAATATTCTGAACGTTATGACATTATCGTTGAAACCTATAACGTATGTTATAATTAGTTTGTTCCTTAGCAGATCGACAAGTGGTCTATCGATTATAATTCACACGAGTTAAAAGTGACTAGAGTAACTTTTCGTTTATGTAAGGATGTGTAAAGAAAGAACTAGACTATCCCTGTTACAACAGCATCACGTTTGTTATAGTCGATCGGAAACGGTAAATGAGTAAAGAGACAAAAAATATACGTTTCTTCTTTTCTTTTTTTTTTAATCAAAACAACTATAACTACAATCGTAAGTGTTTAAAAAATGACTAAGTTCATGTTCTATTGAACAGAGTATCTCTAGTTACTTTTGTTTTCTACAGCATTTCTATAGGCTGATTCTATATGATTTTCTAAACCCTGTTTCATAGAGTTTTAATAGATTTTCTACAAGATCTCTAAAGATGTTTCCATGGAGATTAAATAGCAATCCTGAAGAACTCCTATATAATTATATAGAGCGTTGATAGAGACTCTAAAGAAACTGTATAGAAAAAAAAAATTCTAAGAAAATTCTATAGAATTCATTTAGGGTATTTGTATAGAAAAACAAGATTTTATAGAGTTCTTGAGAAACATTTCTATTTTCTATAGAGCTACAAAAAATTTTCTATAAAGCTACAAAAATTACTATAGAACTCTCCATAACTCTGTTTTATAGAATTTATATAAACTTTTGTTCGACTTCTATAGAATTCACATACAATTCTATAGAATATTAATAGAATTATATAAAAAAGCTTATAGAAAATTACTATTACGAAAAAATTTCACAGAAAGTTGATAGAATTTTCATAGAAAAAGTAACAATTTTCTATAAAATGTCTAATAAATTTTGAATAAATTCTATTAAAAATTCTATATGATTATCAGTCATTTTAATAAATTTCAATAGAATTTGATGAGAATGCTATAGAAATTTTGTAGAATATTTATAGACATTCTATAGAAAATATCTACAGAAAGTTAATAGCATAAATATGGGAAAAGAAAGTAGATTCTATAGAATACAGAAATTTCTTCTTTAACATTTATATAGACTTATCGCTAATAAAAATTGGCTTCTATAGAATTCGTATAGAAAGTTTATAAACTTTTTGTAGAAAAGATGTACACGAAATTTACGTTCTAAAGCAACTTTTTAGAAAGTTTATAGAATAAATATAGAAAAATAGCGTGGATTTTACAGAATACAGATTATATTCTACAGAATTTCTATAGATTTATCGCGAATTTAAAAAAATGACATAGAATTCGTATAGAAAGTTTATAAACATTTTACAGAAAAGTCGCACAGCAAATTTCTCATTCTAAAAAAAATGTTTAGAAAGTCGAATACAATGTTTATGAATTAACATATAGATTCTATAGAATTTGTATTTTAAATTTTCACATTTGTACAATTTGGTTAATAAAATTTTTAGAAAACTTAAAGAAATGTACAGTTGCTCTATACATTTTCTGTAAAATTTCGCACATTCCAAATTAAGAGCCCAGTACAACTAATTCAACTTTGACTTTTATTAAAACACATCTTTTATATACTGTATTAACACATATCTCATCTCATTTAATGTTCTTTACTCTGTGTCTATAGTACAAAAACACATACAGTACATCCTTTGTACTTAAAGCAAAACATTTTCAGTTTCTCTCTTATTGCTTGCTTTCGTAATTTCCTTTAACTTATTGGATAACGAACCTTTTATCGCTGCCTGACTGATACTTGGGAACTTGCGGCACGTCTGTTCTGAGGAGAAAAAATTAGATTACTATTTCAAAATGGTCATATAATATTGCTATAGATCAAAATGACGATAAATGTCGCATTTTGGCTGCGTAGGGTCTCCAAATTTTGAGAAATTCTTTTTAACATGCCTCAATTTTACATTTTTATCTTTAATGTTGTACTTCTGGATGTACAGTACTATCCTATAGTTTGTGCAACTGTTTTAAAGCAGCATAGTATTTATGTAAACATACTGATTGAAATGTAAGTATACAATAAATGTAGGTGACTAATCATATTTAGCATTGAAGCTTGTTACTTTTCCTTTGTACCGATGGCTGTAATGCATTAAATACCACTTCTTGGAGAAACATTTTATATGGTACCTTGGTTAGTAATTTATTATTATTCTAATAATTATCAACATATCCACCATGGCTTTAACTTTATTGATGTCCAGGCCTTCCCAATCAGATCAGTAGTGTTAGGAAATACCAATTTCAGCAGGTTCCTTGCATAAGTTGTGCCGGACTTCATGCCGACTAGTGCCAGCAGACTCGTTTTTTCCACCAGCACTCCTCTCCTTATGTCGATCTGTAAAAGCAGTAAACTACAACAGTTTAGGATAAATAAGTAATGTTTATGTTTTCTAAAAGAGTATTTGACGAAACAAAAAAATAGCAAGTTTTAAACTTAACAAACATTTTTTTTTGGTCTTTTGCATGGAACAATAGATGTTTAATAGGCAATTATGACAGGCCAATATTATGTAAACATGTGGTTCTCAAACTTATTAGGATTTGTTACATTTTAAATTTAATTTCATATCCTGTTTACATTTGAATTATTAGTCATCTAAGTATAATTTTAAAATTTTGTTTAAACCACTCATTTTGAGTAACTGTATTTGTCTTTCAGCGTTCCAGGGGTGGCGCCAGGACCTGCCCGGCGGAGGGGCTAAAGGCCCCCACGGGGGGAAGCTAGTGGAGCGAATTGAGTCTTACTTGGCTGGGGGCCAGGGGGCCGCCTAGGGGCCCCCGGTGGGGGTCCCCCTGGAAGCCACGGATATTTGATGACTTATGGCGAATTTTTATTACTTATTCGATAGGCATCGAGTTACTATAATATGACTTCATGTAGGCTATGCTTTCTAATGTTGACATCAGCTTCCAAAACCAAAACATTTTGAATGAAGCAAGAAACAAAGAGTATGCAATGTAACCATCTAATTTATTTTAAAATCCTCATTCTTGAAAGTGAAATTCTATATTTTGGAAATTTTGCATGACCACGTTGTCATGGTCGAGGTTGCTTCACCTATAACGATGTATTCCAACCATCATGAGGCTATCGAAATGAGCATTTGTCATAACAGAATGCAAATTATTTTTAATTAGTCTCATTGAATTATTATTACTATTATTATTATTATTATTATTATTATTATTATTATTATTATTGTTATTGTGGTTGTTGTTCTGATGAAAAGTTAACACAAACAATATGGTGGCTAAACGAATATTACATGTAAATATTTTTATTATTTGTTTGTTTCCCGACAAAACTTATCGGAAAAAAATTATCGTCTTCCACGACGGGGGGCTATGCTTCCCCGACAGGGGGGGGGGGCTATAGCCCCCTCTGGCGCCACCCCTGCAGCGTTCCAACAACTGGGTAGCACTAAACATGCTTGAATGTTTTTTGGATTGTCGGCCAAAAAGTTTGACAACCATGTATTAAGAACAGTATACAGCATGCAATTTATCTGAATGGAAACCATACGAAACTGACTTGCCCAATTCTCTTTTTACACAATATAAAGAAAAGTGTGCAACGTTCTAGTGCTCAAAAATTAAAATTACCTTCTTAGCCTCTTCAACACGTTCTGGGGACATCATCAAGTCTTCTGTAGCTTTTGGCATCAGTTCCTAAAGTATCCAAAATAATAAACAGTTCTATAAGTTGTACATTATCAATATGCATATATCATATATTGTATCAAGCACTGTGTGTGTTAGTGTTTAAGACTAACATTAACCAAATCCTGTAATTTGCTAAATATTTTCATTAAAATTTAGCCAAAAGTTAATGGAATTAAAGTTATCATAGTTTGTATTCTGTTGTTTCAGCTAATTAAATCTTTGTTTGGTTAAATACTTTCATACCAAATTTGCCAAATGCCTAATATTGTGTTTGGCCAGCATGTATGTAGTAGTTATTGATGTGCATGTATGTATACAATGCTGTGAGAAACTGGGGATATTGGTAGAGATGCAGATTTGATAGTATTTACAAAACAAAAACAAAACACAAACAGCATCAAAATTTTAACTTGTTTTACAAACAGTCCCCTCAGTGGACCACTGAGTAATAACACACCAGGTGTGTTATTACCAGACTTGTATTCTGTTTTACATACTGTACTGGTGTACCATATGAGACACCTGTATTGATTATTTTGAACACTATTTTTTTATGTTATGTTGCTATATAACCATTCTTCACTGAGCTCAAAAATGTATTGTTTAGCCTACATAAGTTCATGATTGCATTATACATGTAATGTATCACGTCAATATATCTTTCAAGATGGTAAAGCACATTTGACGATCTAATACTTAAATATTGTGAGCTAGCTTATTACCCGCAATAATGAATCTCTTAATAAATCCACGCATAAAACAACATGGAAAAACAATAAAATTTAACAGGCACACAGATCGTCCGATTTTTCTGCCTGTTAGAACATTATTTAACATATGTCACAGCCTAAAAATGATTGCAAGCAAAATGCAATATCACGGGAATGGGCCTTGGGTCTGTTTTTACTTACCAGAGATGAAGTTCTCGCTACATACAGTGCTTTTCTGATCATAGAATACCACCAGTGATCCATAATTTTCTTCGTTTTGATTTTCTTTTTACAGGTGGAATTGTGTAAACAATTAAATCGCTTCCTTTCTTTTGTAGATTTAAACAGCCAATGGCGCAACAAGATGAAGGCATGGCTGACAATTCTGCTTAAATGAATTGTGGAACAATATCAGTTCTTACTTAAAGATTGCGCGTATGTAAAGGTCATTGAACCGTACTTGCTATCCTTTAGCTACCAGAGTTTCAAATTATTTGACAACATGGATGAAATTATCCACTTTTATTTCGAAATTATCCTATAACGACCAAAAAGAAGTGTGACCTTATCTAACCATATATTGTATTTATGTTTATTTATTATAATTTCATAGATATTAAAATGTAAACAGTTTATTAAGAATGTGTGAGTGGCATGTCAGGAATGAAATTAAATTGAAGTAGAAGAATATTGATTTTGTTCTTTTTTTAAGTGTATTCATATAACACAGGGGGCAAATTTAGAAACGTGGGGCCAATGAGACAATACAAAAGGGATCCATCGAATATGTCAATTAACAACGCAATTTAAATATATTCTGTTTTTAAGTCTGCCTTTACAATATTATAATATCTTGATTTTAAAACGTTATAATTATGTATAATTTAGATTCCCATCCATCAAATTCGATACCTTATTGCGGTCAGTGGTAATAATTAACGTCACAAGATTTTAATTGAATTTGAATTAATTAAATATCTCTCGAAAATGCATATTCCTGTACCTTTTTGCAACATTTTAGCTGAAAATTCTAAAATTGTTTAAATAAAAACGTAGCTTTCTTAAATCCGTGATGAGGGTATAGTATAAGAGAATGTGCTAATATTTCACTAATAAAGAACAAAATGAATACAAAATGAATAATATTGCCAAGACGGGAACAATTGTATTATTTGTAAAGAAATTCGTCAAAAATTTTAGTTAATGATGTTTAAGTTCAATTTGTACGTTGCTTATTGCTGCTATTTAATTATTTATATAATTTTAAAGTGTTAATTGCTATCTAAGTCCGACTTATTATTATTAGTAAAATATTATTATAGTTATTATTATTATTTTTATTATTATTATTATTATTATTCTATTTGTTATTTTTATAATTTTTATCTTTGTATTTATTATAATTTTTATCCTAATCTATGATATGAATGTGCTTAAATTAATGTGTATATCTTCACCTACATTGTCAATTTGAAAGAGTATCTTAATTACTTTTTTTTTCGGGCGCCATAAGTGTAAAGCTCTGCTTGTTTGTGGTTGCCTTTTCCATTACCATGTTCATATCTCTACTGTTTAATCTATGCATTAAAAAGATTTTAAAATAAATTTATTTTGAATTGGGAAAAAAATTGAGTATGCAATGGTTATTATAACCTATTTTGAACACTATTTTTTATGTTATGTTGTTACATAACCATTCTTCACTAGATTCAAAAAATGTATTGTTAAGCCTACATAACATAAGTTTATGATTGCATTATACATGTAATTTATCACGTCAATATTTTAAGATGGTAAAGCACATTTGACGATCTAATACTTAAATATTACCCGTAATAATGTATTTCTTCACTGAGCTCAAAAATGTACATAAGTTCATGATTGCATTATACATGTAATGTATCACGTCAATATATCTTTCAAGATGGTAAAGCACATTTGACGATCTAATACTTAAATATTGTGAGCTAGCTTATTACCCGCGATAATATATCTCTTACATAAATCCACGCATAAAACAACATGGAAAAACAATAAAATTTAACAGGCACACAGGTCGTCCGATTTTTTTGCCTGTTAGAACATTATTTAACATATGTCACAGCCTAAAAATGATTGGAAGCAAAATGCAATATCACGGAAATGGGCCTTGGGTCTGTTTTTACTTACCAGCGATGAAGTTCTCGCTACATACAGTGCTTTTCTGATCATAGAATACCACCAGTGATCCATAATTTTCTTCATTTTGATTTTCTTTTTACAGGTGGAATTCTGTAAACAATAAAATCGCTTCCTTTCTTTTGTCGATTTGAACAGCCAATGGCGCAACAAGATGAAGGCATGGCTGACAATTCTGCTTAAATGAATTGTGGAACATTATCAGTTCTTACCTTAAAGATTGCGCGTATGTAAAGGTCATTGAACTGTACTTGCTATCCTTTAGCTACCAGAGTTTCAAGTTATTTGACAACATGGATGAAATTATCCACATTTTTTTCGAAATTATCCTACCACGACCAAAAAGAAGTGTGGCCTTATCTAACCATATATTGTATTTATGTTTATTTATTATAATTTCATAGATATTAAAATGTAAACAGTTTATTAAAAATGTGTGAGTGGCATTATGTCAGGAATAAAATTAAATTGAAGTAGAAGAATATTGATTTTTTTTAAGTGTATTCATATAACACAGGGGGTAAATCCAGAAACGGTGGGGCCAATGAGACAATACAAAAGGGATCCTGGGAATTTAATCTGCGAATTCTTTGTTTTCAGAAGCACAAAAATAATAGAGGCATTTCCGTGCGATCAATTATTTATTTTATTTTTCCTTATCTCTTTTTCTTATTGCTTTCAGTAAAAGAAATTATATTTAAATCATTTAAATACGTACTAAGCTTCATTGAATTTTCGGAGAAATCTTGATTTTTTTTGTAATGTTCAAGCACATGTTTTTTTTTTTTTTTTTTTTTTTTTTTTTGCACTGTTTCTGGCTGGACAATTAAACATTGTGATTGCTACTTAATCCCCTTTTCCTGTCTTCGTCAATACACAATTCCTTAACATAACTGATAACTTTCTTTGAACACAGAACGTAGTCAATTGTGCTTTATTTGTTAGCTCTGAACCATGTTATTTTAACAAAGCATAACGACGTACAATTCAAATTAGTCATATTCGCATTATATTTGAAGTTCAGAAGCCTTTCACCATTATTTACATATTCAAATGTTGGCATAAATAAATTAGTTTTCCTCACAATAATACCATCGAATATGTCAATTAACAACGCTATTTAAATATATTCTGTTTTTAAGTCTGCCTTTACAATATTATAATATCTTGATTTTAAAACGTTATAATTATGTATAATTTAGATTCCCATCCATCAATTTCGATATCTTATTGCTGTCAGTGGTAATAATTAACTTCACAAGATTTTAATTGAATTTGAATTAATTAAATATCTGTCGAAAATGCATATTTCTGTACCTTTTTGCAACATTTTAGCTGAACATTCTAAAATTTTTTAAATAAAAACGTAGCTTTCTTAAATCCGTGATGAGGGTATAGAGTATAAGAGAATGTGCTAATATTTCACTAATAAAGAACCAGAACCCTGCGGGTGTGTACGTTCCTTTGTACGTAAACGTAGTTTAGAGGGATATGTAGTCCAGTAATGGTTTCTAATGTTTTTACGTACACCTACACCCCCATACAGGTCCGTCCATCAAATGCTGTATATTTACATACCTGCCAACATTCGAATATACAAAATAGGGACGCTATTCATTGGTGACAAAAAATTAAAATGGCAATTATATCCTAATTCCTGTACAGTTGCTTCAAACAAAACAAGAGTTACTTAATTTCAAGTGTACTGTTTATTTACCTCACAACCAAGAAAAAATATTTAAGTTACATTTTAATCAGTAGGCTTACAGACTTCACCATGAAGGGCACGGTATGTTGCTTGTTTCGCTGGATCTCATTGGAGTCATAACGTCAATATTTATTCGAATGACACTTATAATCCCTGTTCAACATTTCCAGCTTGTGTGTCATTAAAGCACTTTAAGTTTTTGTTGTCATGCTAGCTCGAAGCTTGGTTTTGTTTTTTCAACACTAACTAACTGCTATAAAATATTACCATAGTTCCCCGGGTAGAAACCCACACCGACTTTACGCCCAACTTCGCGTACACGAATTTCCCCGGGTGATGTCCCAGGGTCTGAGGATTGGGTAAGTCGGCCTAGGTCGATA